>NW_016817138.1:0-1474 GCF_001698545.2 Rhinopithecus bieti | reverse complement strand
CAAAAGATGACCGTGTTTCACTGCCCAAGGTTCTCAGTGAACTCTCCCAGATTCTTATCTTTTAGTTAGATACCAATCAGAATGGTTTGAGACATAAACTATTAAAAATGCCCTTCAGTTCCTTGGAGAAAGAAGAGTTTAAAAGGAAAAACAAAAAGACATAGGAGCCAAGAACTCCACTGGCCACTCTAAAACAATCTCAACAACAAAATAACAATACTCATCTGAGCGCAGTGGCTCATGCCTGTAATCCCAGCTGCTTGGGAGGCTGAGGCAGGAGAATTGCTTGAATCTGGGAGGTGAAGGCTGCAGCGAGCCAAAGTCATGCCACTGCACCCGAGTAAGACTCCGACCTAAAAAAAAAAAAAACTCTTGGATTACAATCCAAAGAATAAATATCCATGAGTCCATACTGATAAAAACAAATCAGTAAATAAATGAGGGAGAAGGAACAAATCTGCCTTACAGAACTCAAGTAACATATGTAGATATACTCCCTCTAGAAAGTAGAGCTGAATTATCCTCCCCTTGAATGTAGGCTGGACTTGGTTACTTGCATCCAAATAATAGAGTACGGAAAGGGTAAAAGATAGTAACCTCACTGTGGAGAAGCTCAGATGATATCACTGTGACCGACTGATCAAGGGTAACATCATCAGCAATATGTCATGTTCCTATCATGAACCCCCGGTATGACAAGAAAGGCATTCCATTCACCTCTGTGATATTCTTCCCCAAATAGAAAACCCCAGTCTAATCATGAGAAAACCTCAGACTAACCCAATTTGAGGGATATTCTTTTTTTTTTTTCGGGAAGGAGTCTCACTCTGTCACCCAGGCTGGAGTACAGTGCCACGATCTCGGCTTACTGCAACCTCCACCTCCTGGGTTCAATCAATTCTCTTGCCTCAGCTTCCTGAGTAGCTAAGATTACAGGCATGCACCACCATGCCTGGCTAATTTTTGCATTTTTAGTAGAGCTGTGGTTTCACCACATTGATCAGGCTGGTCTCGAACTCCTGACCTTGTAATTCACCACCTTGGCCTCCCAAAGTGCTGGGGTTACAGGCATGAGCTACTGTGCCTGGCCAATTTGAGGGATATTCTTCAAAAGCTTCAAGATCAGACCAGGCCTGGCCAATTTGAGGGATATTCTTCAAAAGCTTCAAGATCAGACCAGGCACGGTGGCTCATGCCTGCAACCCTAGCACTTGGGGAGGCTGAGACAGGCAGATCTTGAGGCTAGGAGTTCGAGACCAGCCTGGCCAGCATGGTGAAACCCCATTTCTACTAAAAATACAAAAATTAGCTAGGAATGGTGGCACACACTTGTAGTACCAGCTACTCAAGAGGCTGAGGCATGAGAATCACTTGAACCCAGGAGGCGGAGGTTGCAGTGAGACAAGATTGTGCCTGCACTCCAGCCTGGGCAACACAGCAAGACCCTGTCTTAAAAAAAAAAAAAAAAAGGCCG
>NW_016817137.1:84858-85793 GCF_001698545.2 Rhinopithecus bieti | reverse complement strand
TAGAACTTAAAATATAATAAAAAAAAAAAAGAAAAAATAAAGAAAATTTGGCACACATACACCATGGAATACAATGCAGCCATAAAAAAGGATGAGTTCGTGTCCTTTGTAGGGAAGTGAATGATGCTGGAAACCATCATTCTGAGCAAACTACTGCAAGGACAGAAAACCAAACACTGCATGTTCTCACTCGTAGGTGGGAATTGAACAATGAGAACACTTGGACACAGGGTGGGGAACATCACACACTGGGGCCTGTCGTGGGGTGGGGGGACAGGGGAGGGATAGCATTAGGAGATATACGTAATGTAAATGATGAGTTAACGGGTGCAGCACACCAACATGGCACATGCATGTATATGCAACAAACTTGCACGCTGTGCACATGTACCCTAGAACTTAAATTATAATTTAAAAAAGTAATTAAAAAAATAAAATTCATATGGAAAGACAAAGGAACAAGTATAGATAACACCGAAAAATAATAAAAGTTGGCTGGGTGCAGTGGCTCATGCCTGTAATCCCAGTATTTTGGGAGGCCAAAGTAGGAGGATTGCTTAAGCCCAGGAGTTTGAGACCAGCTTGGGTAACATAGTGGGACCTTATCTCTACAAAAAGTTTAAAAATTAGCCAGGCATGGTGGCACACACCTGTAGTTCCAGCTACTTGGGAGGCTGAAGCAGCAGGATCAGTTGAGTCCAGGAGGTTGAGGCTACAGTGAGCCATGTTTGTGCCACTGCACTCCAGCCTGGGCAACAGAATGAAACTCTGTCTCTGAATGAATGAATGAATGAATGAATGAATGAATGAATGAATATGGTGGAATCACTAACCAATTTTAAGACTTATTATAAAGTTATAGCAATCAAGATAGTGTATTACTGGTAAAAGGATAGACACATAGATCAACTGAACAGAGCATAGTCCAGAAGTAG
>NW_016817137.1:72772-80670 GCF_001698545.2 Rhinopithecus bieti | reverse complement strand
CTCTTCTCGCTTCATTTCATTCATTTGATCTTCAATCGCTGATACTCTTTCTTCCAGTTGATCGAGTCGGTTACTGAAGCTTGTGCATTTGTCACGGTCAATTGATTTTTAACAAAAGTGCAAAGGCAATTCAATGGGGAAAAGATAGTCTTTTCAACAAACTGTGCTGAAACAATTTGACATCCATATGAAAAACACAACCTCTCATATTTTATACAGAAATCAACTAAATATGGATGATTTGTTCTAAAATGTGAAGTACAGAACTATGTAATTAAAAAAGAAAAGCATGCTGGGCGTGGTGGCTCATCCTGTACTCCCAGCAATTTGGGAGACCTAGGCGGATGGATCACCTGAGGTCAGGAGTTGTAGACCAGCTTGGCCAACAAGGTGAAACCCCGTCTCTACTAAAAATACAAAAGATCAGCCAGGTGTGGGGGCGCGTGCTTGTAATCCCAGCTACTCCGGAGGCTGAGACACGATAATTGCTTGAACCCAGGAGGTGGAGGTTGCAGTGAGCCAAGATAGTGTCACTGCACTCCAGCTTGGGTGACAGAGTGAGACTCCATCTCAAATAAATAAATAAATAAGAAAGAAAAACAGAAAGTAGAAGTGAGGTGATGAAGGGAACGTCATTATTTGGAAAGCCTCACATTTAGACGCACACATTGTGCTGCTGCTACAGCTCTAATACCTGCCACTTTCAGAAGTCAATGTGTGGCAAATGTCGCTACCCTCCCAAACATAAAATAAAGTATAACTAGAGTGCCAAGGCTAAAAGAGAAAATACCACCAGGAGTGGTATAATTAGGTAGCTAAAAATTGCATACCATGAATTCAGGCACATACTCTGTGAAGGAGTAACACCTATACCCAAAGGGGCAGCTGTAGCAGCATCGAGTTCATTTTAAGAATTTCAATGATTGGTCACGCAATAAATGTTTTGTTTTTTCTTTTTTTGAGATGAAGTTTCACTCTTGTTGCCCAGGCTGGAGTACAATGGTGCAATCTCGGCTCACTGTAACCTCCGCCTCCCGGGTTCAAGCGATTCTCCTGCCTCAGCCTCCCGAGTAGCTGGGATTACAGGCACGCGCCACCATGCCCAGCTAATTTTTTGTATTTTCAGTAGAGCTGGGGTTTCACCATGTTGGCCAGGCTGGTCTCGAACTCCTGACCTTAAGGTGATCCACCCACCTCAGCCTCCCAAAGTGCTGGGATTAAAGGTGTGAGCCACTGCACCTGGCCAATGTTCTTCTTTTTAAAAAATATTTTTAAAAAAGAAAACAGAAGAAAATAGTCATGCCTGCAGTTGGGCAAAGAGTTCTTAGACATCACACCAAAAGCATGGCCCATAAAAGATAAACGTTAATAAAAATTGTAAAACTTTGCTCTGCAAAAGATGCTGTTAAAAGAAAAAACAACTACAGACTGGGGGAAAATATTTGCAAACCAGGTATCTGTCAAAGCACTCATATGCATTATAAAGAACTCTCAAAACACAACAGTAAGTAAATGAACAAACCAATTTAAAAAAAGAGGCAAAAGACTGTTCATGAACAAACCATTTGCCAAAGAGGATATATGCATGAAGTATGCTCAGGACAAAAATGTTGGCCAGGCGCGGTGGCTCACACCTGTAATCCCAGCACTTTGGGAGGCTGAGGTGGGCAGCTTGCTTGAGCTCAGGAGTTTGAGACCAGCCTAGGCAACACAGCGAAACCCTGTCTCTACGAAAAGTACAAAAATTAGCCAGGCATGATGGTGTGCGCCTGTAGTCCCAGCTACTTGGGAGGCTGAGGCGGGAAGACTGCTCAAGCCCGGGAGGCGGAGGCTGCAGGGAGCCGAGATCATGCCACTACACACCAGCCTGGGCAATAAAGTGAGACTGTGTCTCAAAAAGAAAAAAATGTTCATCATTAGTCACTTGGGAAACATAAATTAAAACTATGACGAGCTACCACTACACGCCTATTAAAACAGCTGTAAAAAACACTGACAATCTGTTGTATAACATGGTGGCTACAGTTAATAACAAGGTATTATATTTTTGGAAATTACTAAAAGAGTAGATTTTAAGTGTTCTCACCACAACAAAATGAAAAGCATTTGAGGTAATATATATGTTAATTAACTCGATTTAGCCATTCTACGATGTATATGTATTTCAAAACATGTTGTATGCAATAAATATATATGATTTTCATTTGTCAGTAAAAAAAAATAAATGGAAAAAAAACTGACAATACCAAATGCTGGTAAGGAATGGAACAGCTACTTTGGCAAGGTCTTATAAATTTAAACACACACTTACCACATGACCCTGAAACTCCACTTGTAGGTATTTACACTAGGGAAATAAAAACTTATGTTCATACAAAAACCTGTACACAAATGTTTGTAGCAGCTCTATTCATAACACCATAAAGTGAAATCAATCTAAATATTCTTTAAGGGGTGAATGGATAAACAAACTGGCATATCCATACAATGGCTATTACTCAGCAATACAAAGGAATGAATTATTGATACAGGTAACACACAACAACTTAGAAGAATCTCAAAGGTATTATGTTGAATTAAAGAAGCCATTCTCAAAATATCACGTACTGGGCTGGGCGTGGTAGCTCAAGCCTGTAATCCCAGCACTTTGGGAGGCCAAGACAGGTGGATCACCTGAAGTCAGGAGTTCAAGACCAGCCTGGCCAATATGGTGAAAACCCCTCTCTACTAAAAATATAAAAAATTATCCAGGTGTGGTGGTGGGCACCTGCAATTCCAGCTACTGTGGAGGCTGAGGCAGGAGAATCGCTTAAGCCAGGGAGGTGGAGGTTGCAGTGAGCCGAGATCACACCATTGCACTCCAGCCTGGGCAACAAGAGCGAGGCATCGTCTCAAAAAAGAAAAAAAAAAATCACATACTGTATGATTCATGTGATACTCTTTAGAAGACAGAACCATAGTAACAGAAAATGAACTGGTGGTTGCCAGGGGTTAAAGGTAGGTTTGGGTGTTATTACAAAGGGATAGCATGTTTTTTGGGGTAGTACAACTGTTCTGTATTCTTATTGTGATGATGGTCACATAAATCAATACATGTGTTAAAATTCACAAGTCGGCTTGACTGTATGTTAATTTTAAAAATAAGTGAGAAATCCAAATTGAAAATATAAATCAAATTGTTAAAAATAAAACTAACTTATTTTCATAATTTTTAATTTCATTTTGTAGAATAAAATCCCAGTTGAGCTCTTTTTCCACTATTAACAATGAAATTTTCATTTTTGTTTTACGTAGACTCTCTTTAAGTAGTCTTTTTTCTTTGCTCATTATCTTCCATTGAGCAAGAACTCCTTTATGTTAAGATACACAGATGCTCCTTGATTTATGACAGGGTTATGTCCCAATAAACCCATCACAAGTTGAAAATATAGGTCAACAATCCATTTAATACACCTAGCCTACTGAACATCATAGCTTAGCCTAGCCCACCTTAAATGTGCTCAGAATACCTTACATTGGCATACAGCTGGGCAAAATCATCTAACACAAAGTCTATTTTATAATAAAGTATTGAATATCTCATGTAATGTACTGAATACTATACTGAAAGTGAAAAACAGAATGAGTATATGGGTACTCAAAGTACAGTTTCTACTGAAAGCATATTGCTTTCGCACTACTGGAAAGCAGAAAATGTTAAGTTGAACCAACATTAAGTGAGGGATGTGTACATTTTTAAAAATTTACTTTCAAATTTTTTTGGGGGAAAGACAAAGTCTTGCTATGTTGCTCAGGCTAATCTCAAACTCCTAAGCTCAAGTAATCTTCGTGCCTTGGCTTCCCGAAATGCTGGTATTACAGGTGTGAGCCACCATATGTACACTGAAACAAAAAAATGACTAGAAGGACATATGTCAGAGTGGTAACTATAGCAAGCTGTTTATGGGTAATGAGATTTTATGTGATTTGTTTTCATTTTCTAAATTTTCTAGAATGGGCTTATATTACTTTACTGATTTATTTTTTTTAAGATGAAGTTTCACTCTGTCACCCAGGTTGGAGTGCAGCAGCGCAGTCTCGGCTCACTGCAACCTCCGCCTCCCGGGTTCAATCAATTCTTCTGCCTCACCACACCCAGCTTATTTTTTGTATTTCTAGTAGAGATGGGATTTCACCATGTTGGCCAGGCTGGTCTTGAACTTCTGACCTCAAGTGATCCACTCACCTTGGCCTCCCAAAATACTGGGAGTACAGGTGTGAGCCACTGTGCCCGGACTAGAATGGGCTTATATTACTTTAATCATCAGTAGAAAAAAAGGTAAAGGACACTTTCAATCCAGGCTATGTAATGTTTTTTAAAGGAAATTTTGGAGCTCTGGTTTGTAAGCATGGAGAAGACAAGCAGCTAGGAAATCTTAGGTGTCATAGAAAAGATCAGGGACCTGTTGGTGTTGCTGAAGAAGGTAAGAAAATTGAGGACTCTTAGGACGGGAATGCTAACTTACCTGAGACTGTTTGAAAACATCCTTCCCAACTACATCTAGGTTTGAGGGATCTTTGATGGAACTGACATACTCAGAAACAGCCTTGATCACCACGTCACAGGGAGGAAGAACCAGCTGATGAGCTCGAACCTAGAAAAGGCAAGATAAGCAAGGGACGCTGACATCAAAGATGGATCACTAAGAAAAAGGGTGAAGTTGAGGGGGGATATGGAATCCAAATTTGGTAAATCCACAGAGAGACAATTAAAATATTTTCTTTAAAAATAGTTTCACCCCTTCATTCTCAGTACAGAACATTTGGAAAACATGGAAAAGTATAAAGCAATAAAAACATATCATCCATCTTCCTACAGAGATAACTACTGTATATGACACTCACAATTAGGCTTCCTTTCATGAGACATTTTGGCTTTTTTGCTATTAAATGTAATATTATAATGAGTTGACAACATTTGGATTCTGATTTGAACTAATTACAAAAAGCCATTTTAAGACAATCAGGAAAATCTGAAAATGGACTGGATATTAAGATGATACCAAGAAATTAGCATTAATTTTGTCAGGAGTAATAACAGCATTATGCTTATGTAAGAAACCGCCCAAGTATTTTAGAGATGTGTACTGAAGAATGTGAAAGGGATTTGCTTTAAAAAACATTAGCAACTACAAAAAAACCCAGAAAATGTGGCAAAATATTGGTAACTGTTGGATCTGGAAGATGTTACAATGGTGATTTACTATATATTACTTTTCCTGTTTTGTGATGCCTAAACTTTTCTTCTTTTGTTCTTTTTTTTGAGACAGAATCTCACTCTGTCATCCAGGCTGGGGCGTAGTGGTGCAATCTCGGTTCAATGCAACCTCTGCCTCCTGGGTTGAAGCGATTCTTCCGCCTCAGCCTCCCGAGTAGCTGGGATTACAGGCACACACCACCACTGGATTTGCTCATAAAATATTCCCACTCTGAGATTATACAAAATTTCCCTCATGGTGCTGTCTATTATCATTATTATTATTTTTTTGTTTTTGAGATGGAGTCTTGCTGTCGCCCAGGCTGAAGTGAAGTAGGGATTGTCTAGAAAACAATTATGTACACACGTGCAGTTCCTGAGTTCAAGTAATTCTCCTGCCTCAGTCTCCCAAGCAGCTGGGATTACAGGCACCTGTCACCATGCCCGGCTAATTTTTGTATTTTTAGTACAGACAGGGTTTCACCATGTTGGCCAGACTGTTCTTGAACTCCTGACCTCAAGTGATCTACTTGTCATGGCCTCCCAGAGTGCTGGGATTACAGGCATGAGCCACTGCACCTGGCCCTTAACACATTTTAAATAAAAGTTTTAATGCTTTCATAAATTATAGGTATGACGTCTTGCCCACTTTCCAATGATTTAATTACAAGCTTCCTCAAACTGTAATTACTGAGGCAGAGGGTATAAATTTCCTAAAGGTTTCTGAATTTTTATAAATTGTTTTGCCAAAAGGCTTTATTATTCATTCCTTAAATATTTACTGCCTACTATGTGCCAGGCACTGTCCTAGGCACCAGGGAAACAGCAGTGAACAAGACAGACAAAAATCTCTGCCCTCACTGGAGCTTAAATTCCAGTGTAGATGTGTTGGGATAGGGTGAGGGGAGTTAAACAAACTAAATAAGTAAAATGTACAGTGTAGGCTGGGCGCGGTGGCTCACGCCTGTAATCCAGGCACTCTGGGAGGCCGAGGCTGGCGGATCATCTGAGGTCCGGAGTTCGAGACCAGCCTGGCCAACATGGTGAAACCCCGTCTCTACTAAAAATACAAAAATTAACCGGGTGTGTACTAGATGTAGAGTACTAGATGCAGATAAGTGCTGCGGAGAGAAGAGTAGAGAAGAAGCTAGGGAATGCAAGTATGTATGTGCATACATGTGTACATAATTGTTTTCTAGACAATCCCTACTGCAGATAAGTGTGTGCATATAATTTTTTATAGGGTGATCAGGAAAAGCCTCACTGAGAACAAAATTTTAGAAAACCTTCAGGAGTGAAGAAATAGCTATGAGGGGAAAAGTATTCCAAGTGGAGAGAATGATAAGTGCAAAGGTTCTAAGAGCAAAAGAAAGAAAGAAATCAGAGATATGAGAGGGGGCCAGACAGTAAAGGGCTTTGTAGGCCAGGCCATGGTAAGGATTGGCAGAGTGACATGAAGAGCTATTGGAGAATTTTTTTTTTTTGAGACAGTCTTGCTCCGCCACCCAGGAGGAAGTACAGTGGCATGATCTTGGCTCACTGCAACCTCTGCCTCCTAGGTTCAAACAATTCTCCTGCCTCAGCCTCCCGAGTAGCTAAGGTTACAGGCACGCAACACCAGGCCCAGCTAATTTTTTTTTTTTTTTTTTTTTTTGAGATGGAGTCTCGCTGTCGCTTGGAGTACAGTGGCATGATCTCGGCTCACTGCAACTTCCACCTCCTGGGTTCAAGCGATTCTCCTGCCTCAGCCTCCTGAGTAGCTGGGATTACAGATGCACACCACCACACCCAGGTAATTTTTGTATTTTTAGTAGAGATCAGGTTTCACCATGTTGGTTGGGCTGGTCTCAAACTCCTGACTTCACAATCTGCCCGCCTTGGCCTCCCAAAGTGCTGGGATTACAGGCGTGAGCCACCACGCCAGCCATTTTTAAAGTTTTTAGTAGAGATGGGGTTTCACCATGTTGGCCAGGCTGGTCTCGAACTCCAGACCTCAAGTGATCCGTCCGCCTCAGTCTCCCAAAGTGCTGGGATTACAGGTGTTAGCCACAGTGCCCTGCCAAGGATTTTGAATGGAGAAGTGACAGGATCTCAGTTGTTTTTTTTTTTAAAGGGTCGCTCTCCTGTTATATTGAGAATAAAATGGAGGTAAGGGTAAGAGTGTAAGTAGAAGACCAATAGTTAGTAAGCTATTATAATAATCCAGGCAAGAAATAATGGTGCCTTGTTCAGGGTAGCAGCAGTGCAAATGGTAAGAAGTAGGTATATTTTGAAGGGAGAGCTGATGGTATTTGCTGACAAATGAGATGTGGGGTATGAGAGAGAGAGGGGGATGTCAGGATGACCCCCAAGGATTTTAACCTGAGAAAACGGAAGGATGGGCTGAGTACAGTGGCTCACGCCTGTAATCCAGCACTTTGGGAGGCCAAGGTGGGCAGATCACTTGAGCTCAGGAGTTTGAGACCAGCCTGGCCAACATGATGAAACCCTGTCTATACTAAAAATACAAAAATTAGTTGGATGTGGTGGTGCCCGCCTGTAGTCCCAGCTACTCAGGAGGCTGAGACAGGAGAATCACGTGAATCCAGGAGGTGGAGATTGCAGTGAGCTGAGATTGTGCCACTGCACTCCAGCCTGGGCAATAAAGCGAGACTTCATGTCA
>NW_016817137.1:69326-72766 GCF_001698545.2 Rhinopithecus bieti | reverse complement strand
TGATGACACCTGGTCTCTACCAAAAATACAAAAATTAACTGGATGTGGTGGTGCCGCCTGTAGTCCCAGCTACTCAGGAGGCTGAGACAGGAGAATCACGTGAATCCAGGAGGTGGAGATTGCAGTGAGCTGAGATTGTGCCACTGCACTCCAGCCTGGGCAATAAAGCGAGACGTCATGTCAAAAAAAAAAAAAAAAAAAAAAAGGAAAGAAAGAAAATGGAAGGAGGAAGCTGCCTTTAACAAAAATGAGGAAGGCTGTGGGAGAAACACGTTTAGGGAGAAGATCAGGAATTTCCACTTGAACATATAACTTTGAGATGCCTATTGGATAGGTAAATGAAAATACTGAATTGGCAGTTAGGTATTAGAATCTGGAGTTCAAGGGAGAGGTCAGAGCTGAAGACATAAAACTTAGGAGTCATCAACAGGCCGACGGTATTTAAAATCATAAGACTATATGAGATCAATCGTATGTGGAGACAGAAAAGAGAAGGGGCCGGGCATGGTGGCTCACGGCTATAATCCCAACACTTTGGGAGGCTGAGGTGGGAAGATCGCTTGAGCATAGGAGTTTGAGACCAGCCTGGGCAACATGGTGAGGTCACGTCTCTACAAAAAATACAAAAAAAATTAGCCAGCCATGATGGCATGTGCCTGTAGTCCCAGCTACTCAAGAGGCTGCTGTAGGAGGACCAATTGAGTCTGGGAGTTTGAGGCTGTAGTGAGTCATGATCGCCCCACTGCACTCCAGCCTGGGCAACAGAATGAGACCCTGTCTCAAAAACAAACAAACAAACAAACAAACAAACAAACAAAACAAACCAGAAAAGAAAAGAGAAGGGAACCAGGATGGAACTCTGGGCTATTCCACCTTTAACAAGTGGAAAAGACAAGGAAGCAGTAACGGAGACTGGGAAGCGGCAGTCAGTGAGGTAGGAAGGAAATAAGAAGAGAGTAGTGTCCTTAACGCCAAGTGAAAAAAGTGTTCTATGGAAGAATGGGTGAGCATCTGTGTCAAATGCTGCTGACTGGTCAAGTAAAATGAAAACCGACAGCTGGCCACTGGGTTTATTAACTGAGAAGTTATATTGGTGACCCTGTCGAGAGCAATTTCAGCAAATCAACTGAAAAGCAAACAGGGGAAGGAAACAGTAAGAAACTCACGTGTAGACAAGTCTTTAGAGGAGTTTTCTATAACGAGAAATATAGAGCAGTAGCTTGGGTGGGGAGAGTGAGATCGAGAGGCTTTTTTTAAAAAAATAAAGTTGTATTTTTAAACTTCATAGATGCATGCTTATATAATTTGGAAAGAGCCAATGAAAAGAGGAAACTTGATGATGCAGGAGAAAAAGGGCGAGAACTGCTGAATTGATGCTCTTAAGTTGGCCAAAGGAGATGGGAGCTGTGCCCGATAGTCCCAGCTATCAGGAGGTTTAGGCAGGAGGATTGATCACTTGAGCTGTGATTGTACCACTGCACTCCAGCCTGGGCAGTAAGCAAGACCCTGTCTCTTAAATTTTTTTTTTAAATAAACAGAGATGGGACCTAGTATAAGTAGAGGGACTGGCCTTAGATAGGAACATGGACAGGTCATGCACAATTAATAGGAGGCAGGCAGAATATGTGGCTGCAGAGGGGATAACACCTTCCTGTAGGTGAGGTGAAGAGGGGGTAAGAACTCGTCGAAGTTTTCTTCCCATTGCTTCCATTTTCTCAGTAAAATAGGAAGTAAGGTCATGAACTGAGAGTGAGCACATGAGGAGAAATATTAGAGGCTTGAAGACAGAGAAGGTATGAAACAGTNTCTCTTGTGAATTTTCTGCTTCTGTCCTTTGTTCATTATTTCATTATTGGGTTATCAGTATATTTCTTTATAGATTTGTATGAATTCTTGAGATATTAAGGGTATTGATCATAACCAATTTTTTTCTGTCTTTTTTTTTTAGATGGAGTCTTGTTTTGTTGCCCAGGCTGGAGTGTAGTGGCACGATCTTGGCTCACTGTAATCTCCGCCTCCTGGGTTCAAGCGATTCTCCTGCCTCAGCCTCCTGAGTAGCTGGGGTTATAGGCGCCTGCCACTATGCTCGGCTAATTTTTGTATTTTTAGTAGAGACGGGGTTTCATCATGTTGGCCAGGCTGGTCTTGAACTCTTGACCTCAGGTGATCTGCCTGCCTCGGCCTCCCAAATTGCTGGGATTACAGGCATGAGCCACCGCACCTGGCCATAACCAATTTTTTTTTCTTTAGTATGTATGTGAAATATTTTAAATCTAATATAAGACAATTATTCCATCAAACTCCAATCAAAACGTCATATCCCCTAATCTGTATAGGCAAGAAATAGGAAACATTACCTTAAGTGATGCAAGAGGATGTTCTGGTCCCAAGAGGCTCCAGTGAAAAGCAGCCAGGTCCTCATCTGGGAGGATGTGGTTACCTATAAAGTACATTTGTCATTTATTGACTGTACAAATGTTTTCTTAGAACCTCCAGGCCATGAAAGGGGTTCTGGGGGAGAAAATGATCAAATAATCCACATAGGTCTATATTCTTAATGTAATACAGTAGCTCTGTGTTGATCACTTAATATGTTTCATGTGTATTATATGTATCATCTTTATAATGACTATATATGGTAATATCATTTCCATTTTACAGATAAGGAAACTGAGGTTCAGATAAGTTTGGTGACTTGGCCCAATGTGGTCTGGCCAATAGGTACACACACCAAGATAAAAAGCTAGGAATGTAACTCCAAAGCCCATGCTATTACTTATCCCCTGAGTCACGTTGCCTTCTATAACAGCAGCCACCAATTACTAACTGCCTAATGAGTGCTGGGCATTTTGTATACCTTATTTCATTTCACTTTACCAATAACACCATGAGGTATTATTATCCGCATTTCACAGATGAGGAAACTGAAACCAGGGAGATGTCACTTCAGTGATTTGCCGATGGCCTAATTCCAAAACTTGTGCTGACTCTATTATATTATCCAAACTCATGTCCTTTGGAATTATAGAGCAAAGGTCACGCCTGAGACAGAATATTAACCTTCATGTGCTAAGTACTTGAATAACCAATTCAAAACATAATCAATTCTCTGCAATTTACTTTGAAACACATCTTTAAGAGATATATTGGGCCAGGTACAGTGTCTCACGCCTGTAATCCCAGCACTTTGGGAGGCCGAGGCAGGTGGATTGCTTGAGGTCAGGAGTTCAAGACCAGCCTGACCAACGTGGTGAAACCCTGTCTCTACTAAAAATACAAAAATTAGCTGGGCATGGTGGCGGGTGCTTGTAGTCCCAGCTATTCAGGAAGTTGAGGCAGGAGAATCTCTTGAACCTGGGAGGTGGAGATTGCAGTGAGCCGAGATCATGCCACTGCACTCCAGCCTGGGCGACAGAGCGAGACTCTGTCTCAATAAATAA
>NW_016817137.1:61437-66448 GCF_001698545.2 Rhinopithecus bieti | reverse complement strand
TTTGAAACAGAGTCTTACTCTGTCACCCAGACTGGAGTGCAGTGGCCTGATCTCGGCTCACTGCAACCTCCGTGTCCTGGGTTCAAGCAATTCTCCTGCCTCAGCCTCCTGAGTAGTTGGGACTACGGGTGCATGCCACCACACCAGGCTAATTTTTGTATTTTTAGTAGAGACGGGGTTTCACCATGTTGGCCAGGCTGGTCTCAAACTCCTGACCTCAGGTGATCCGCCGGCCTCGGCCTCCCAAAGTGCTGGGATTACAGGTGTGAGCCACTGTATCTAGCCTGGAACAATGTCTTGAGTGTGATCCAAACACCTATATTTCAAAACAGTTTTCAGTAGGTTCTCATGCACACCCCCAATTAAGAATCACTGAACTAATGCAATCATTCATTTTATCACATAGGCAGCTGAAGCCTAGAGAGGATAAATGACTTGACCTAGCTAATTGCAGCTGAACCAAGATTAGAACAAAAGTTTCATGATTCCAGGTATAGGACTTCTTTTACTAAATATTCTAGAGTAGGTAATGGAAAACAATAGAATAAGAATCTCACGAATCTCTCTCACAATTCCGCAATACCCCTCTCCTAACAGGCTAATTTCCCAATGTTCTGAATACTTTCCATAGGCCTGCCACCTCTTGGACAAATTATTTTTAATTCCCCTCCTCTTCACTCTTATAGCACACAGATGGATGACACAGTCACAGAACTAATTTGACAATACCATCATCTTCCAGTTTTAGGGTCACAGGTTCTATCTTACTCTTTTATCTCCATGGTCCTAACCATGTCCTTCCAACTAGAAAGGACAGAGAACAGGAGTTGATTGGTACAGAATAGTAAAGAAAGGCCTAGTGAGATTGTTAAAAGGAAAAACAGCTCTGGCAAATGAGAGGGCACTATCATCTCAGCATTTAACTTCTACAGCAGATGTAGTGAAATCAGTAGATTGCAAGCTATCCACAGCTCAAGTAGCAAAGTAGTATTAGATATCAATTAAGTACCTACTATGTACCAGGCACTGTTCCAAACCCACCTCATGTCCATTAACCTTGCAATAACATCAGGAGGCATTATTATCTTCGTTTTAAAGACAAACGATCAATGAGGGTCAGAGGTTAGAGAACTTGACCAAAGTCACATAGCTAAAAAGTGAAGCTAGCCAATAAGCACATGACAAACTGCTCAACATTATTAGTCATTACAGAAATGCCCATCAAAACCAAAATGAGACACCAGTTAGCACCCACTAGGATGGCTATAATCAAAAAATGGAAAATAATGAGTGTTGGCAAGGATGCAGAGAAACTGGAATCCTCGTAAATTGCTAGTGGGAATGAAAAATAGTGCAGTTACTTTGGAAAATGGTCTCAGAGATCCTGAAATGGTTAAACATAGTTATCACATGATCCAACGATTCTACTCCTAAGTATATACCCAAGAGAACTGAAAAGCTATGTTCACACAAAAACTTGTACGTGAAAGTTCACAGCAGGCTTATTCATAATAGCCCAAAAGTGGAGAAAACCCAAATGTCTATCAACTGATGAATGGATAAACAAAATGTGGTATATCCATAAAAGGAAATATTATTTGGCGATAAAAAGGAATGAAGTAGGGATTTGTGCTACAACATCAATGAACTTTGAAAACAGAATGCTAACGTGAAACAAGCCAGACACAAAAAGTCATATATTGTATGACTTCTTTCATATGAGATGCCCAGAATAGGCAAATCCAAAGAGATGGAAGAATAGTAGTTGCCAGGGATTGTGGGGATGGGGAATAAGACTAGTACGTACTGGGTTACCCTTTGAGGTTATAAAAATCTTCTGGAATTAGTGGTGGTAGCTGCACAACACTATGAATATACTAAAGACCATTAAATTGTACACTTTAAAATGTTGAATTTTATGGTATATGAGTTATACCTCGATTTTTAAAAAGTGGAGCTAGGATTCAAATTCAGTTCTGTTCACAAATCCCAAGCTCCCCTAAAGCTTTAAGAACTTTAACAACTTTTATTATGGAAAATTTTAAACATACAAAGGTAATGAACCCCATGAAAGCAATACCCACTTTCAATTGTTATCAGTGTTAAGTCATTCTTGTTTCATCTACCTTGCCCCTCTCCTTTTTATGGTGTGTGTGTGTGTGTGTGTGTGTACACACACACATATATATACACACACACACATATATATANATAGAGTTTTTACTGCAAAGCCCTTTTTCAATTTTGCTGTGTATTTGGAAATTTTCATAAAAAATACTAGCACAAAAGAAACAAAGAGAAAAACATAATCAATAATTTGTCTTTCTGATCTAAATTGAGACACTGGGCAAGAAATGTTAATGCTCTGTGTGGGGAACCAAAGTTGTTTAGGGCTAATAAAACATTTGGCTTGAGAATACTCTGCATAAAAGAGTTATAAAATGTAGCAAAAGAAGGTTTACAGGAATCTAAATAATGTTCTGGAATAACCTGTAGCAACCCACAAAACAAACATGCTGAGTTTTAGTGTGCTCTATCAAGAAGCCCAAAAACCATGCTGAGTTCTCTCCAGCAGTGTTTAGTGTGAAGACGTTTTAAGAAGACAAATCTAATGATGACAGGCTAAATCACTCTAGTCCTCATCTCTTAACACCAGAAGAGGAAACTACCAATCACTGCAGTCTTTTCTTTGGATGACCTACCTAGCAGTGCAGCAAATATGGGGAAATTCATCCTCTTCAGGCCCAGCTGCTTGGCTACTTCTTGCATCAGGAACTGGTTGGTAGTGAGGTTCTTCCCATTCCAGCTCAGTTTCAGAGCATGGGAACTGTAGTAAGAGGGAATATTGTAGAGAGCATACTCGGAGTCATGGGCAAGAAGGCCATGAAAGCCATTTTCCCTGAAAAACGCCACCACTTCCAAATGGTGGTCTTCGAGGCTCTGAAAGACCTAGGAGGGAAGAAGAGAACGTGTCATGCCACAGAAGCTGATTTGTATTGTTAGAAGGTCAGGTTTAGCAACTAAATTTTATAGTTTGGTGAAATTTGAGATTGTATGTGACAGAACAGAACATTTTTTAAACATCTTTTACTTTTTTTTTTTTTTAATACAGAGATGAGATCCCACTATGCTACCCAGGCTGGTCTCGAATTCCTGAGCTTAAGTGATCCTCCTGCCTTGGCCTCCCAAAGTGCTAGGATTACAGGCATGAGTCACTGTGCCCAACCAGAACAGAATACTCTTACAAAACAAAACAAAAAAAATGCTCTCCCAGTCTACAACTTGATTATTACTGTAAACACAGACAGCGTTATACATGTGTTCATTCCCCCAGTTTTTTTTTTTCACTCCTTTCATGAAACTTGCCCTGAGGTTCTTCAAAATTAGAATACTGAAATTAACCCAGTATATATTACTTAAGTTTTTACTTCAAACAATAACATTAGAGACTTCTGTTAGATAATAAAGCTATTATTTATTGCTCAGCATCTATATGCTGTACATATTTTATATATATTATCTCATTAACCTTAGGTAGGTACATATGGATGAAAAACTTAAGATGTAGAAATATACATAGAAATCTAAGTTTATCTGTTTTTAAAAAGTCCTTGCTTTTTTTCTTAGTAGCACCCTACATCGCAGGGCACCTAAATAGTTGCACTTCCAACAGTGAGAAGTCAGAAACTTCACCCCATTTTAGAAATGGGGAAACTAAGGCTACGAGAGATTGACTGCCCCCAAAGTTGCATCATGAGTGAGTGGTAGGCAGGATTCAAATCCAGGCTGATCTGACTCTGGAATGCATACTTTCTATTGTACTGTGCTTCTTCCTGGAGATCATTATTTTTTATGTAATAGAGGTAAACTGTTAAGTACTCTTCCTGTACATGCCTCTATTGCTGTACTTGAAGTATACTGAAATTAACTGCATACCGGCTCCACCAGATTAAGTTCCTTGACCATATAGAGAATTTACCTCTGTATTCCTGGCTCCCACATAAGACCTGGTACATAGTAGTAATAATAATGGCTAACAGATACTGAATATGTACTATGTGCATTAACTCATTTAATACTCACAACAACCTTGTGAGGGCATACCTATTATTATTATCCCCATTTTACACATTATTAGCCCCAAGGTCATATGGCGAGGAGGAGCAAAGCCCAGATTTTGGCTCTAGAGCCTGTGGACCTTGATGGTTTTTTACAACTTGACTAATCTATTTTTCATTTAAGTTGGAATGGTAGTTTTCTGGAGTTTAACAGGAGTTTCAATGCATTAAACTTTTGCTAGATTATGGAAAAGGAGTCTAGTTACAGTTGCTAGTCATGTTACACACAAGGGAAGAGACACCAGTATGCAGATAGTGAAGCAAGGTCGATATTTATTTGATATCCAGGCAAAGGACCCAAAAAGTATTGTAACATATTTATGCCTAGAGATATGAGTAACTCCAGATGTGTCAGGGTAGGAGTAAAGTTTTATGCTGTCCCCTGGTAATAGTTTCTTCCAGCACACCACTCATACAAGTCATACAAGTTGAGCATCCATTGACCTTGTACCAGGCACAGCTACTAAGTGTGATATTTTCTCCCTCATCATCACAACCACACCATGCAGGTATTAGAAGCCCCATTTTACAGATGAGGAAACTGAGGCTCAGAAAAGTAAGATGCCATACTCAGAGCTATCAAGCTGGGAAACAGCAACCTGGGTCACACTGACATCAAAGTCTCTTGGTGTCACCAAAGACCCTTTCTACTACAACACTTAATCTTTAGCTGGTCTGAAGCCGATTATGCCACCATTCAAGTGATTTCAACTCCAGAAAGCCAAGGACTAGTGATTTTTACTCAATTTGGTAGCTCTTAAAACACTAGGAATGTACATCACAACCACCTGGAGATCTTTTTCAAAATATACAAACCTGAGCGTCACCTCAGATCTGCTGGAATTATTTATTTCTTGTTTTTTTTTTTTTTTTTTTTTTTTTTTTTTTTTTTT
>NW_016817137.1:49636-58986 GCF_001698545.2 Rhinopithecus bieti | reverse complement strand
ATATATATATATATATATTTTTTGAGATAGAGTCTTGCTCTGTTGCCCAGGCTGGATTGCAGTGGCATGATCTCGGCTCACCGCAACCTTTGCCTCCCAGGTTTAAGTGATCCTCCTGCCTTAGCCCCCCCAGTAGCTGGATTACAGGCACATGCCACCACACCTGGCTAATTTTTTTATTTTTAGAAGAGACAGGGTTTCACCATGTTGGCCAGGCTGGTCTCGAACTCCTGGCCTCAGGTGATCCACCCTCCTCAGCCTCCCAAAGTGCTGGGATTAGAGGTGTGAGCCACCACGCCTGGCCTTTCTATGGTATTTTAATATTTTTTGTTGGGATTAAAAATCACATAAAATTTACCATCTTGACTATTTTTAAGCATACAGTTCAGCTGTGTTACGGATTTTCACATTGTTATATAACGTATCTCCAGAATATTTTCATCTTGCAAATCTGAAATTCTATACCCATTAAATAACAGCTCCCTTTTCTCCCTCCTCCTAGCTCTTGGTAACCACAATTCTATTTTCTGTTTCTATAAATTTGACTAATTTAGACACCTCACATAAGCGGAATCATATGGAATTTGTCCTTTTGTGACCGGCTTATTTCACTTAGCATAATGTCCTCAAGTGTTCATCCATATTGTAGCATGTAACAGGATTTCTTTCCTTTTTAAGGCTGAATAATATTCTATTGTATGCTATACATTTTGTTTATCCATTCATCCATCAATAGACATTTGGGTTGCTTCCAACTCTTGGCTACTGTGAATAGTACTGCTATGAACATGGGTGTGCAAATATCTCTTAGAGATCCTGCTTTCAATTGTTTTAGATATATACTCAGAAGTGGAATTGCTGAATTATATGGTAGTTTTATTTTTAATATTTTAAGGAACCTCCATAATGTTTTCCACAGCAGCTGCAGCATTTTACAATCCCACCAACAGTGCATAAGGGTTCCAATTTATCCACATCCTTGCCAACACTTATTTTCTGCGTGTTTTTTTAACAGTAGCCATCCTAATGAGTGTGAGGTAATCTCATTGTGGTTTTGATTTGCATTTCTCGGAGGATTAGTGATGTTGAATATCTTTTCATAAGCTATTGACCATTCTTGGCATATCTTAAGGCAAATTCCAGACATCAAATCACTTCACCCCATAAATACTTCATTATTTAACTCTCACAGTTAAAGTAACAAATAGTACCATTATTACACCCAACAAAATTAACAATTTCTTAATATCATAATATCCAGTCCCTATTCTACTTTCTACGATTGTCCCCAAAATGTCTTTTGATGGTTGCTTTGTTCAAATCAGGATTCAAATAGAATTCACATGCTGTATTTGGTTGATATGGCTTCTAAGGATCTTAACGTATAGCAGTTCCCCTTCCCCTTATTTATATGCCATTTATTTGTTTTAAAAAAAAACTCAGTTTTTAGATTAGAAAAGTAATAAAGATTATTTAATAAATGGTGTTGGGATAACTGAAGAGTCATTTGAGGAGAAAAACATGGATCCATACTTCACACTTCAACTAGGATAACCATAAAAATAATAGGCCAGGCACGGTGGCTCATGCCTGTAATCCCAGCACTTTGGGAGACCAAGACGGGCAAATCACTTGAGGTCAGGAGTTCGAGACCAGCCTGGCCAACATGGTGAAACCCCGTCTCTACTAAAAATACAAAATTTAGCCAGGTATCATGGCTGGTGCCTGTAATCCCAGCTACTCGGGGGGATAAGGCAGGAGACTTGCTTGATCTCAGGAGGTAGAGGTTGCAGTGAGCCAAGACCGCACCACTGCACTCCAGCTTGGGTGACAGAGCAAGACTCCGTCTCAAAAAAAATAGTAATAATAAAAATAAAAATAAAAGACAACATGAGGGAAATTTTGTATAATCTCAGAGTGGGGATAGTTTATGAGCAAATCCAGTAACACTCCCAGAAAACTTGGTCAGTACCCTTGACTATATGAAAATCAAACATTTCCACAGTATGAATGTATAAATGACTGATGAGTAAGAAAAAAAAAAATCAAACATTTCTACTTGGGAAAAACCAATGTAAGTAAGCTCAAAAGACAAATGACAATCTGCAAAAAATGTGCAACTTACAGTGCAGAAGACTAATTTCCTTAATACAGAAGGGAAAAAAAACCTAACAATCTAAGAGAACATTTCACAAAAAAGGAAACAAATAGATTTTAAGCATATAAAAAGATGATCAAACTCACTTGTGATAAGAGAGATAAAAATTAAAATAATACTGAAACATGATGTTTCACCTACAAGATTAGCAAATAATGTATTGGTGAAGGAAACAGGCACTTGCAAACATTCCTGGTAGGGGTATAAATGGTAGAATCTCTAGGGAGAGCGATTTGGCAAGACCTTTCAAAATTACAAATGTGCATACCCTTTGCCCCAGCAATTCTCCTTTCAGGGATTTATCTTTTAGATATGTAAAGCACTTGGAACAACAATGCAAGTGCCTAAGTATGAGCAACTTCTCTGCAAACATAAAATATTTACTGCAGCATTATTTGTAATAGGTGAAGACTGGAAACAACCTAATTAATTGCCCATCAATAAGGGACTAGTTAAGTAAATCATAATGTATACATACAATGGAATAGTGCAAAACCATAAAAAATGACAAAACTCTTATCTATACACATAGATAAATCACCAAGATATGGTAAATGGTAAGTGCAAGGGACAGAACATTATACTATGCTGTTTTTAAAAGGTATTTTTTGTGTAGAATATGTATATATGTAAAATGTGCATATATATATAAAATGTGTAACTATATATGCTTTTATATCCATAGTATCTCTGAAAGAATACACAATGAACTGATAATATTGGTCCCCTCCAGGGAGGAGAACCTAGTGACTGGGAAAGGGGTGGAATATTTTTTATCACATATCCTTTTGTATCTTTTGAATTTTTGTACCATGAATTGTAAGTTAATCAAAATATAAAATTACAACTGAATAAAAGCAGAACATATTCAGGGAAAAAAAATCAAACAATATGGCAGTATGTAGAATTAAAAGTAATAATCCTTTTACTCTCATTCCTTGGAAGTAATCGCTGTTCTAAGCCCCTCCCCTAAAGTCTGATTCAGTAGGTCTAGGGTCAGGCTGGAAATCTGTTTTTAACAAGAACCCCAGATGATTTTATGATGAAGCAAGTTTAAGAAACACTTATCTAGTCAGATCACACAACATGGCAATTTATTCCTAGCAAAATACAATCTGCATTCAATCCTGACAGGGCAAAGAGCCAACAATGACCATCAGAATAGTAAGCACTGTGGCTCAATTTACACATTTATCATCACTGGTACCACCTGTACACGCCTGGCCCAAATTGGTCCAGTTTAGTCGTTAACCTTGTAATTTTCCAGGAGAGTAAAATGATTTAGGAGAGTAAAATGATTTAGGAGAGATTCAATTATAACATACCCAGACAACTGATCAGAAAAAACAGCACATTTGAGTTTTAAAGAAAGCGAGAGTTGAGATTATGAATGACCATCTATAGCTTTTAATTGCTGGTTCACCATTCAGTTCAGTGAATAGAGGTTGAGGGCCTACTAAGTGCCAGGATGCAGACAGCACAAAGCAAGACACTTAACGTGTGAGAAGTTATGGAGCACAGGGAACACAGAGTAAAGGCACCTCAACAGTCAGCGGGGTGATGGTTTTTGAGAGGAAGTGACACCTGTTTATAGAACTCGGGGGAGGCCGGGTGTGGTGGCTCATGCCTGTAATCCCAGCACTTTGGGAGACCAAGGCAGGTGGAACACAAGATCAGGAGTTCGAAACCAGCCCGGCCAATATGGTGAAACTCCGTCTCTATTAAAAAAAAAAAAAAAAAAATTAGCCGGGTATGGTGGCGGGTGCCTGTAGTAACAGCTACTCAGGAGGCTGAGGCAGGAAGATCACTTGAACCCGGGAGGTGGAGGTTGCAGTGAGCCGAGACCACACCACTGCACTCCAGCCTGGACGACAGAGTGAGACTCTGTCTCAAACAAACAAACAAAAACAAAAACCTCAGGGGAAAACAGCTCTCTGAGAAGACATGTCTCATTTCCAACCTACAGGTAGTCTAAAGAAGTGGCTTTCAAACTGTGCTTCCCCAAACCAGAATTTTCATAGGTGGAGACTGGACCAAATAACCAGAGAGGATTAGTGTTTCTACTTTTATTTTTTGAAGGTATCATTTTGTCACCAAGGCTGGAATGCAGTGGCGGGATCACGGCTCACTGCAGCCTCAACCTCCCGAGTTCAAGCAACCCTGCCACTGCAGCCTCCCAAATAGCTGGGACTACAGGTGTGCACCACCATGCCTGGTTAAATTTTGATTTTGTGTAGAGACAGGTCTTGCTATGTTGCCCAGGTTGGTCTCAAACTCCTGGACACAAGCAATCTTCTCACCTTGGCCTCCCAAAGTGCTGAGATTACAGGCATGAGCCACCGTACCTGACCTGGTGTTCCTACTTTCTCTTCAACCTGAGCTCATAGTCCCCATTTTATATATTACATACTGTGGCTCTTTCAGAAACATTTGAAGAGTATTTGATATTAAAAACAACCAGAAGTATTAATCACTAGAATGCAAGCTTCAAGAAGGCTGAGATTTCAAAAATGTTTTGTTCACTGCTGTTATCTCCAGTACATAGACCACTCGCACAGAGTAGGCAACCAATGAACTGTTTCAACTTTCAACCAATATGTACTGAGCCAGGCACTGATATATGCCAGGTGCCAATCTAGGTATGGAAACACAGCAGTAACAAGAGCCAAGAGTCTTTGACCTCATGGAGTTAACTGCAGTGATTAATATTTCAAGATAGACACTGGGCTAGGCATATTTCATTTATCCTTCTAACTCTGTGAAATGGGTATTAGATCATTCATCCCCCTCCCTCTCCTTTACTCAAACAGAGAAAACAGAAGCTTGGAAAACTTAATTAACTTGCTCCAAATCACACAGTTAGCAATATGGTAGTACTTGGATTTGAACCAATTAGGTCTGACTTTAAAATAATGCTCTTTCAGGGCTGGGCATAGTGGCTCATACCTGTAATCCCAGCACTTTGGGAGGCGGAGGAAGAGGCAGGAAGATTGCCTGAGCTGAGGATTCCAGCCTGGGCAACACAGTGAGATCCCATCTCTACCAAATATTGTTTAAAAAATTAGCCAGGCATGATGGCACATGCCTGTGGTCCCAGCTACTCAGGAGGCTAAGGTGGGAAGATCCCTTGAGCCCAGGAGGTTGAGGCTGCAGTGAGCCGAGATCATGCACCCCACACCAGTCTGAGCAACAGAGTGAGATCCTGTCTCTAAAAAACAATGGTCTTTCCATTAAGTACACTGTTTCTCAAATAAAGGAAACTGGAAAAGTGGGCATAAAGTAATCTGAGATCAACTCACAAGTAACACAATAAACACAAGGGCATAAAAAAATAACTAGACTGTAAGCCCATTAGTGGCAGAATTATGTTAGCACTCTGCCTGGACCATAAAAAGAGTATAATAAATGCTTGTTAAAGTTAACTTCAAACTAGAGGCAATACTGCTTTCTGACCTCTGCAGTACTTGACTTCCTCCAGCTTGTCCCATATTCCCTCAAGCCCCTCTACCATGCTAAATACACCAAACTAGTGACTGACTCGGGCAGAGTTCTGTGGTCTATCTTCTCTACCTGTTCTTACCAAAGCAAAAAGAATTCAAAAGAATTCAAAGACAGTAAGGAATTATCACCTTATAAGAAGATTCGAGGGCAGGATGGATTATGCGTAAGTCTGATTCAGCAACAGAAATATAGATGACTTACATTTCAACTGGAAGGCCACCTTGAACTCTAACTACTAAATAATTACAGACTGAAACTACTGTTGATGCAAATATGCATCACTACATTGTGGAGTTCACCAACCAACCATTAAGAGACCAGACTGATAATCACAAAGCTAAAGAATAATGTATTGAAAGAACAGCAGCAATTAGGAACCACAGTTACTTCAAGGAAACATTGATAAGGTGGCCTTCCCTCTCAACTGTAGGAATTTCAATTATCTACATGCACATACTTGGTAGTCTTGGCCATGAGATACGGCAGTCAAGCTAGAGGTAGTAGAATACCTACCGATCCAGTGTTCAGTACACACTATTAAGGTCCTAATTTTAATTTGCGAGTACCCAATTTTCATTCTTTTTTCTTTTCTGAGATGGAGTTTTGCTCTTGTTGCCCAGGCTGGAATGCAATGATGTGGTCTCAGCTCACTGCAACCTCCACCTCCGGGTTGAAGCAATCCTCCTGCCTCAGCCTCCCAAAGTAGCTGGGATTACAGGCGCCCACCACCACACCCTCCTAATTTTTGTATTTCTAGTAGAGTTTCACCATGTTGGCCAGGCTGGTCTCGAACTCCTGACCTCAGGTGATCCATCCACCTTGGCCTCCCCAAGTGCTAGGATTACAGGCGTGAGCTACCGTGCCCGGCCCAATTTTAGTACTCTTAATTACTCTTAGGCTGCCAGAAGCCAGCCCATTTCTGCAGATGATGCCTTCTGTCACATTTAAGAACAAAAGGGAAAACTTGGACTTTTAAAAAACCTGTTGTGTGTCAACCACGGGCTGGAAACTTTACTTTGATGCTAACTTTTGTTATCAGTGTATACAGCAAGAACTTTGGCATCCAGTGAACCTATGATCAAAGTTTGTGGGGACAAGTCACTTAGCTTCTTCATCTGTAAAATGGAGATTTATCTGATTCCTACCCAATTCTAAGACAATTTATAATATAATAGCTGGCACAGACTGAAAAAGTAGTTATGAAAGTCTGTTTTGCAGAGATGAAGTCTGTGGTATGCACTACTGCCTGAAGGTCCTCAGAAATAATTTGAGACAAGTAAATACCAGAATAGGCACTTGTTTAGCCCAAAGCAAATCTTCACAACTGAAAAGTCAGAGGTCTCATGAAAAGTATCCTTAGGAGTAAGAGAGCGAGAATCCAAGGGAACCTCTGGGTTACCTCAGAAAGGAGGACAGGAACTGCACAGAGGACAATGATCACAATAAATTTCTAAGAGTCTTTGAACTAGGGGCTGTAAATGCTTACAGGAATGGGCAGCTAACATGAATGAAGGGGCTGAGTAAAGAAAAATTAACTTCCAGAAATGTAATTTTTGGTTAGGCATGGTGGGTAATCCCAGCACTTTGGGAGGCTGAGGCAGGATTGCTTGAGGCCAGGAGTTTGAGATCAGCCTGGGCAACCTAGCAAGACCCTGTCTCTAAAACAAACAAACAAAACAAAACCTTAAAAATTAGCTGGGTTTGGGTGGCACATGCCAGTAGTCCTAGCTACTGGGGAGGCGGAGGTGGAAGGACTGTTTGAGCCCAGGAGTTCAAGGTTATAGTGAGCCATGTTCACACCACTGCACTCCAACCTGGGCAACAGAGCAAGACACCGTGTTTAAAAATAAAAAACACACACACAGAAATGTATTTTTATTTAAGCTGTGGGTGTTTATACATGCAAAATACTGGAGTTTACATTTTACATTGAAGACATAAGTGAAAAACTAGAAGATTTATCATTACACTTTTTTTTTTGGTAGTTTATTCTCCTTTGACTTGGAACTGGAGGCCTGACACATTTATGTGCCAAGAGGTCAACGTTAGGTCTTATATGTTTGTGTTACAACATGCAGTACAGAATTCAGACTTGAATGCTTTCACTTCAAGTGACTAATTTGATCCTATTTCATAATGGAAAACAGCTGTTTAGAAATGTAGGCATTTCCAAACACAGAAGTTTGGCACAGTGTTTTTTATATTTCAGTAACTACTTCCAAAGTATTTGTAGAATTCGGCATTTCAATGACATCATGCTTCAATTTCAGCACCATGGCACAGTAATTCAGAATCTCCATTGTAGCTCTTCTTTCATACTCTAAACACTGAGAAAGGCTAATTGAACAATATTAGTTCATTTTCATCAAATATGTCAGAGAACCTTTTCTGGAATTCAACAGACAACTTCACAACTGTGGGAATGTAATTCAGGCCATCACTTTCAATTCTTGGAAACCAATTTCAGCAAAGAAAAGTCAGCCAGTTTATCTCTTGCCAAATGAGTTTCTCAAAGGCATAATTTTGCTAGGAACAAGCAAGTACAACCATACATTTGTGAAGGTATTTCTGAACAATGCTGTTTTTATTCAGTGTCTAGATGAGTTGTAAAATCAACCAAACAAGCCAAATATTTTATTTCACTCTCTGCGGGTGTGGTGAATGCCCTTTGGATGCCAAGTCATTTTTTTCAGTATCTTGAGTACCATGCTTCAACTAAGCCAATCAACCTCCATGTAATAGGGCAGATTTCCATAACATACACCCAATAATTCACCAAGCAAAGTATTCAATTGTGGAGCAAACCACCATGTTAATTACTAGTTCCTGATCTGACTGATTCATTTCTAAGCTTTTAGCAGAAAGAGCTTTAAGTTTAGGTCCCCGGAAAGTGTTTCTGCTTCAAATTGTTTCTTGGGTCCAACAGTTCTAAACACTATTGCAGAAGCACCATCTGTAGTCATACTTACTAATTTTGACCAATTGATATTACAAATCTCAACACTTTTCTCATCACACAAAATCCAGGTATTTCCAGATGTGCCTGTGATGAGTCCAAGAGTCAGGTTACATCTAATTCTTAACACATGAATCGTACCTAAGTGCAGTGGCTCTCGAACTTTAGCATGTATCAGACTCAGCTGGAGGGCTTGTTGAAACGGATCCATAAGCTCCCCCACCTTTCCCACCAGTTTCTGATTCTGTAGGTCCAAAGGGGTAAGGGACTGAGAATGTGTATTTCCAACATGTTTCCAGATGGTACAGTGCTGTTGGTCTGGGACCATACTTTGAGAACCACTGGCTAGGAATACAGCTAACTGTACAGCTATGTGGATGCAGTTTTTAATCTGTTGTAACCAGCTGCTATGTAAATCTCCAAAAATAAACTTTTTGACTAAATCTGTCCCAAGAATGTTTAGCCATCCATGTCTGACATCCTGAGCCAAAGTACTTCCTACCTTTGCAAATGCTTGTTTATAACATAATTTCTGTTGTACTCGACAAACACTTTTATAAAACTACTGTATAAAAAGGCTTTCAAGTCCTGGCAGTTTTTTCATTTAATACATAATTGCCTTCTGTGGCATCACTTATTTTATCTGTATCTAGAAATATAGCCTGTTGAAATTCCAAGTACATTTTTAAGTTCTTTTCATTTCAGCACTCATCCTTTTGTATGTTTTTTTTTTTT
>NW_016817137.1:41877-49423 GCF_001698545.2 Rhinopithecus bieti | reverse complement strand
TCCCAGGTTCAAGTGATTCTCCTGCCTCAGCCTCTCGAGTAGCTGGGATTACAGGCATGCGCCACCATGCCCGGCTAATTTTGTATTTTTAGTAGAGACAGGGTTTCTCCATGTTGGTCAGGCTGGTCTCGAACTCCCGACCTCAGGTGATCCACCCGCCTCGGCCTCCCAAAGTGCTGGGATTACAGGCATGAGCCACCGCACCCGGCCGTACACTGATATTTCTTACAGTGGTTTACTTTCAAATGGTATCTTAAATTGTAGTCTTTCAACAGACACATTTTATTTAGATGGACATGAAAATTCATCAATTCCACAAAGAAATAGGCTCTCTCCTGTTCAAACACGTGAACTTCTTCCATAAAAAAGATTGTTTTCACTTTGCACAGATGTGGGTATGAGAAATATTTCGTGTTCATCAAAATATTATTTAAAAGAACAAGCACAACAATCAATGGTGTTTCAGTTATCTATTTCTGTGTAACAAATTAGCCTCCAAACTTAGTGGCTTAAAACAACATTTATTATCTCATAGTATCTGTAGGCATGGCTTAGCTGGGTCCTCTGGCTCAAGGTCTCCTATAGGCTTCAATCAAGGTGCCAGCCAGGGCTGCAGTCATCTCAAGGCTCGCCTGGGGAAGGATCCGCTTCCAAGCTTACTCACGTACATGGCTGTTGGCAGCAATTCACTTCCTTGCAGACTGTAGTTGGACTGAGGGCCTCAGTTCCTCACTGAGTGTTGGTTGGAGGCTTCCCTCAGTTTCTTTTCCTGTGGGTCTCTCCATAGGGCAGCTCACAACATGGCAGCTTGCTTCATCAGAGTGATCAAGCAAGAAGAGCCAGAGAGAAAGAGAGAGAGAGTGCAAACAAGATGGAAGTCACAGTTTTTTATAACCTAATCTTGGAAGTGACATCCCATCACTTTTGTTGTAGTCTGCTCATCAGAAGCAAGTCACTAGGTCCAGCCCACAAACTGGGGGGATGGGAGGAGATTACAAAAGGGTGTGAATACCAGGAGGTGGGAATCATTGGGAGCCATTGTAGAAGATGTCTACCATGAATGACAAGTGGCACTTCGTCATTGTGGCAGGGAGACACCATGGAGCTGTAGAGACCAATAAATGAAGACCACGTGGTTCACCAAAAGGGGTTAAGCAGTATTGCCAGAGGATCTGATATTTCAGTAGTTGGAAAGAGACTTTTTTGCAACATTTCTCTATTTTTAAAAGTTGGCAACAAATTCGAACTTGTTAAAAAAAATGCAAGTTAAATGACAGCAGGAAATGATAATCATTCAATTCATTCAACTAGATGATGCCTTAATATTCAGTCCAAGTGTATTATTTGATTTCAGATCCTGGTGAACACTATTGATCAATGAAAATAAATGAAGTTCTTTCAAAAGAAAAGGAAAAAAAATATGTGGGCCAATGCAAAATACATGAATGGGCCACATAAGGCCTACGGGCTGCCAGTTTGCCATCTTTGCCATACCTTTGTAATTTCCTCATGTGATACAGATGAACGGGCAAGGGTTTTGCTTCTGGTATGCAAATCCTGGTTTCTGCCACTTCTATTGGTTATGTCCCTGGGCCTAATGACAAGGGCCAGAGAAAGGATCCTGGGGACTTATACCGTAAGTCTTTTCTTCCTTGTTTCCTCTACTAGACTATGAGCTCCTGGAAGGGTAGGGTACCATGCTTTGTACCCCTGACTTCAACACTCCTTATCTCACTTTCCTACTTCATTTTCTCCACAGCATTTCCTATGTCACAAAACATATTTTGCCTATTTATCTTGTTTGTTGTCTATCTTCTTCATTAGAATATGTTTCATGAGGTCAGAAATCTGTTTTATTCACTGCTGTATTCTCATAATCTTGAACTTTGCCTGGCACACAGGAGTCCAATAAACACAGTCTGAGTAAATTAATTCCATTGTTCATAGTACTTAGAACAGTGTCTGGCACAGAACAGGTGTTCAAAAATATTAACTGAACTGAAAAGCATTGTCCTAATAAGAAAAATGGGGTAAAATTAGGCTAGATAATGGTGGGCAGATCATGAAGGCATGCCATGGCATGCCATGCTAAGCTTAAAGCATGAGAGTGAGGTGATCAATGTCCAACCTACTAGGTGCACAAGATATTTTGTATTTTTTTTTCTTTTATACAGGGTCTTAACTCTGTCACCCAGGCTGCAGTGCAGTGGTGCGATCTCAGCTCAGTGCAACCTCAACCTCTCAGGCTCAAGCGATCCTCCTGCCTCAGCCTCTTGAGTAGCTGAGACTACAGGTGCGTACCACCATGCCCTGCTACAAGACATTTTAGTCAATATAATAGCAGCTGGCATTTATATGGCATTTACTACGTGCCATATAATGTTCTAAGCATATTACTTAAATCATTTAACACTCACAACAAAATTTGTGATGTAGGTATTATTGTTAAACTGAGGCACAGAGTAAGTAACTTGCCTAAGCTTACATAATGAGTACTTAGAAGAATAGGGATCTAAACCCAGGCAGTCTGGCTCCAAGGCCTGTGTTGTCAGCCATTATGCTACACAAACTAAATATAGGAAAAAATGTTCTGGAAGAAGTTATTAAAATATAACTATAAAAATGCAATTACACCGTTCTGAGATATGTTAAAGATGAAGGATTTTGGTGTCAAATATCTTTAGGTCCAAATCTTGGTCCAACCACGTTCTAGCAGTGCAACCTTGGGCCAGTGACTACACTGAGCCTGTTTTCTTTTTTTTTTTGCTATAAAAAGTAGAGATTTAGGCCGGGCGTGGTGGCTCACACCTGTAATCCCAACACTTTGGGTGGCTGACGCAGGCGGATCACCTGAGGTCAGGAGTTTGAAACCACTCTCACCAACATGGTGAAACTCCGTCTCTACTAAAAATAGAAAAATTAGTTGGGTGTGGTGGCATGTGCCTGCAGTCCCAGCTACTTGGGAGGCTGAGCAAGAGAATTGCTTGAACCCAGGAGGTGGAGGTTGTAGTGAGTCAAGATCACGCCACTGTACTCCAATCTGGGCCACAGAGCGAGACTCTGCCTCAAAAAACAAAAAACAAAACAAAACAAACAAAAAACAAAACAAACACAAAAGAGAGAGAGAGATTTAATCTGTCATAGGAGTAGAGGAAAAAATAGAGATTAATACCTCTCCTGTTGGGTGGTTGTGAGGATTAAATGAATATTGGTGAGGTACCTCGCCCACGTGGTAGCCATTATTACTACCATCAAAAGGGAATATATTCTATAAGTGCATTGTTAAGCAGCTACAAAACTTCTGAGTAACAGGAGTTCGGCAATTCAGTTTGCAATCTGAGTTTATTTAGATGGAATTAATATATAACATTGTATAGCATTGATTCTAAATTCTTCTTTATCTGACCTGTAAAGCCCTCTACAGTGATTCAGTCAGTAAAGGTAAACCAACCAATCTCTCTCTCTCACAGCAAACATTATTTTATATATGTCAAGTCCTAGAGCAAATCTCCGCCCTCTTGAAACTCATTTAAAAGAGAATTAAGCGATATGAAAATACTATGAAAGAGAAAAAAATATGAGAGAGGTAAGAACAGAGTACTCTGGTAGTAAAGGGAAGGCTTAATTTACCACAGCTGACAGAGGCTGGCTAGGAAAGATCCTATAACGATAACTTTTGAGCAGGAATAAGGGGGAATTTGCTATGCAAAGGTCAAGATAAACATAAGAAAAATACTATGAGAGAGGACACGGTATGTCTAGGAAACTAAGAAAATACAGAATGGTTGGAACAGGGGTGGCCAGAGGTGAGCACCAGGTAAGTCTGGAGGGAGTTTGGGATCAGATTGTGAAGGGCACTGTCTGCCATATTGAGAAGTTTGGTAGGCAAATACACCTTTGGGCATATAACAGAGTCAGCTTCTGTTTTCAGAATGGTGTCTCTGGCAGCAATATGGCAGATAGAGTCCAGAGAGTGTTATGGTAAAGGAACAAGTTGACACTGTCTTCCTGGTTCAGATAAGAAATTTTGGTAGCCTGAACTAAAGCAACGGGGGTGGAAACAGACAGAAGTAGCTGGACTCAGGAGACATTTCTAACGTAGAATTCAAAGGATCCAATGACCAAGTAAATGTGGGAAGTGACAGGAGAGTGAAGAATTGAGGACTCCACGGCTTCTGGCTTGAAAGTGATGAAAGACACCATTCATAGAAATAGAGAGTACCAGAAGTGGAACAAGTTTTGGGGAAACATAATGAGTTCCATTTTGGGTAGTTTTTAGTTTAAGTGACCTAAAAGACATCAAGTAGTAGAGAGGTGAAAAGATGTGTTGAAAGCTCATGAGAGAGGTCGAGGGTAGAGACAGAGCAATAGGAATCATCAGAATTTAATTAATACTTAAAGCCACCATAATGGATGAGATTGCTCAGGAAACAAAAGTAGAAGAATATGACCAGGACAGAAGCCTTGAGGGCACCAACATTTAAAGAAGCAGGCAGAAGAGGAATAAGGAAAAAAGAAGAAAGAACTAGAGGGTTACAAGGAGAATCAGAAGTGAGTTGAACTGTGAAATCCAAGGAAGATAGTTCAAGAATAGGATGGCTTGATATTAATGATCTTAAAGAGGACCAAGAAAGGCTAAGAATGGAAATGCGTGCAGCAGCTTCAGAGTAGTGACATCAGATATAAAGTAGCACTAGGCTAGGAAATGCGAATTAATACAATCTGCTTCTTTAAGAATAATGGTGAATAGGGAAGAAAGGAGATAAAGACAATGGCTCGAAGGAATTAGAAAATAAAGGGGAAGTTTTTGTTTTTCAAAGATTATTTGTGCATGCTCTAAGTGAAAGAAACCAGAGAGGCAGAGACTGAAACTGTAGAAAGGACAGGGATTACTACTTTTGAATTCCTATAACATCACTGTATGACTCACTTACTTGGCACTTAGCTTACACATTTGCCTTGTATTGCCAGTATTGTACATTTAGCAATGCTGGCACAAACTAAGTGCTCAAAAAATCTACTTATGATTGTTTGTCTTCATGTATCTATACATATTATCTAGCCAGTAACAGTGTACAATCATACACAAGAATGTACAAAACGAAGGAAACAGGATGGTGGGATTGTGTAAACTTTGAGCAATATAAACCCAGAACAGTAATTTTTATCCACCACTTACTAGTACTTAGAACAAAGAAAAATTATTTTACCTCTTGGTTATCTCAGTTACTCAACTGTAAAATGGGGGAGAATACCATACACCTTGCAAGCTCTTGAGGATTAAATGAGATATTTTTAAAGCTTTTAATATACAACTTGTTGCCTAAGAAGTAATTATTATTTTGATTATTTTCCAACCACTAGAGCATCTAGAAAAGTCATTGACTTTTCAGAATGTCTACGACTAATGGTAAGTAAACAATCAGGAGGCATAGCAGCCATTGCTTTATCGTATTCTAGAGAACCAAAGCACAAAATGATGATACCTGTTCTCCAAGTCTGGTTATTCATATACCACCAACATGATTTCTGCCATATCCAAGTACTGCAACTTAATATCTTTCTTTAAATCAACTCATTTTATCTAATCATAATCACTCTAAAAAAGTATAGCTGCAAAATGGTGAGTTTGATGTGATCTTTTTTTTTCTAATTACACAGTAACCATTAAAACAAAGCATTCATTCCCTTAATCACCCTAAATTATCTCCTGAATCACAATCTAAAACTGCTTTAGGTTGCTCTACTTCTGAGACCCTTAGGAAGCAATCAGGCAAGCAATTTGTGGGTTTACTTAATTTTCCTTCTACTGATTATCATTTACAAAGGTTTGCAGAGCATATAAATGAAACCAACCAAATCAAAAAATTCATCCCAACAATATACACTGGATCTTTTCATGGTAAGTCCGAAGTTGTCTAAAGCTAAACAGACAACCCAGCAACTTATCTATTATTTAATCCTTCCACCTCTACTTTCTGTATCACAAATGAAAATGAGACTGGGAATAAAGGCCCATCTTGTGGTCTAGCCCGAAGAACAAAACCAAAGAGGGGAGAGATACAGTAGTGGGTTTTGTTCTGAGGCACTGACATTCAGTCAAAAGAAATAGTAGGCATGCAAATCATCCAAGTGAAAAATTCCCACCTTCAAGACAGTAGAACACTCCTCTGAAAAGGGAAACCATAATCGGTTATTAATACCTTTCAAGTCTGTGCTACAATCCAGGGAGTTCTTCATCACTTCAATAAAAATAAAAAAGTCACTGACTGGAACCGGGAGAGAACTTCACTCATTGATAACATCGACAGACACTTTAGATATGCAATTTTAGAGCTGGTCTTAAATCCATTATATTAAGAGCCACACTACACTCTTAAAAAGTCACTTCTACAATCCATTCTCTTAGGATCATTGATCTATTCATTATGGAAAAAAACAATGTACCCTGCACCCAAAGTACACAGGACATTATGGAGAATACAAAAAGATCAGAGTTTGTTTATAATCTAGCACAGGGAATAAGATTTATACATTCTCCAAGAGTGCTTCTAAGGACTAGAGAGAACTGCTGGGAATTTTCCCCAACATTTTATTATGAAAACTTCAAACATATGGCAAAGTTGAAATAATTTTACAGTGAACATCTGAATACCCACGACTGAGATTCTACTATTTTTACTATACCTTATTTATCACATATCTATCTATTCAATCCATCTTTTTTATTAACTGCTGGGATTTTGAAAATGTGACTGTGTGGTGAAGTACGACAAAAATACACTAAGGGCTGCTTCTCAAAAGATTTTGACTGATGGGGTATATAAACAAAAAAAAACTTTGGAAACCACAAACCCATACTCAGTGTTCAACCCTCCTGCCAACCTCCAATCAAAATCTGTTCAGAGCTCATAACTGGCTATTCGGGTCTCCATACCCTTGTCCACTATCTGAACTCTCTTCAGTCATCTTCATGGCTTAACACCAATCGGTGAAGCCTTCCCCAACTTTCACTCCCTTACTCAGAATTAACCATGCCCCCGATAGGGGCCACATTTTTCATCATTTGCAATTAGCCCACAGTATCTGCAATTTATTATCTCTTTCACTAAACCTTGTCCTCGTTGAGGACAGGATCCCCTTATTTACCTCTCAGTCCTCAGCAAGCAGCTAGTACTTAGCCTACAGCAAGCACTCTAATAAAAGTGAGTTAATGACCTGAACCGTCTTTAACCAGGAGCCAAGGAAGAGTTTAGCTGAGTGGGGAAATGACCTAATCACAGTGGCACTTTAGAAAGATTAATTTTAGGCCGGGCGCGGTGGCTCAAGCCTGTAATCCCAGCACTTTGGGAGGCCGAGACGGGCGGATCACGAGGTCAGGAGATCGAGACCATCCTGGCTAACACGGTGAAACCCCGTCTCTACTAAAAATACAAAAAAACTAGCCGGGCGAGGTGGCGGGCGCCTGTAGTCCCAGCTACTCGGGAGGCTGAGGCAGGAGAATGGCGTAAACCCGGGAGGCGGAGCTTGCAGTGAGCTGAGATCC
>NW_016817137.1:36151-41483 GCF_001698545.2 Rhinopithecus bieti | reverse complement strand
AAAAAAAAAAAAAAAAAAAAAAAAAAAGAAAGATTTTATAGCAGCACTGTTGTTTAGAGTATGATCTTTGGAGGAAGACCACATAGGCACAAATCTCAGCCCTGCCACTTATCTCTTGGTGACTTTGGGCAAGTTTCTAAGCCTGTGCCTCAGTTTCCTCATTTAGAAAACAGGGATAATACTGCTTCACAGGTTATTGCAAGGATGATGAGGTAATTTTTTTAAAAGAAGCGCACAGAGCGGCACCTAATACATAGTAAATATTCCATCAATGTGGTCACTATTGCCAGCAACCAGGTTAATAACGAGGTTAAAAATTCCTTACAAGCCTGGGTGGTAGCAGTGAAAACAAAGTGGAAAGAATGGCCATGAATAAAGAATCTACCTTAAAATGTTCAGTCAGAAGAGCAAGCAAATGTGTGCCTTTTTTTTTTTAACCTTGTATGAGATAGCTCACGTTTGTATGTGTTTAAACTAAAACAACTATAATCTAGGCACTCTAGGCACAGATTTGATGCTGAGAACGAGTCTAGCATGACTGAACTCTAGACACAACCTTTATAACCACTGCAAGCTTCTCTGTTTAGGTCTTTTAGTCTCTGAGCTAAAACTTCTTTCCTCCTCATCAATCCAGCAGACACCACTTCTTAAGTGATTCCCACAATCCCCTGTTCTGTCTAACTGTAAGGACAACCCCCAAGAACCTTGGTTGGGGAAACAGGTTTGCGGTTTCGTTCTACCCAACCCTGTACTACTTTTCTTTTTCTTCTTCCTGCCCACCTCCTTTACTTCCCAAGCCTTGCTATTCTCTACACGTAGGAACTTGAAACCTAAGAGTATGGGAAAGCAACAAGCAGCAGCAGTGGTGCCAAGAACTGGGGATGCTGCCAAGCTGTTCCCCAGGCCCCATATGCAGTGACCCAACTACATGCAGATTGGACGTAACTGCCTATGGGGCCTTGCACACTTGATACTCTTTTTTGCTTCTGCTCATTTTCTTCCTCCCACTTAAAGCAACCTCCTCCCAAGCTTGTGACTCATTCAAATCCAATCCATCTTTGAAGACCCAGGTGAGGTCCGACTTCTTCAGGGAAGCCTCCCCTGACCACTTTAGTCCAAAGATATCCCACCAACCCCACATACAGAAAACAGGAACTGTACTTACTGTCTGGACCATAAGGCATAATCACATACACATTGCTATAATTAAATGTTTCATGTGTATACATTTAACTTTCCAAGGGTATGAGCAGTGTCTCACACGTCTTTAAAACTCTTACACTCAGTGCGTTAATACTTGTTGAACAGTGACTGAATCAGTGGGTTTTTGTTTATGTGTTTAGGCTAAGGCAGGAGGAAGAAGATGCGTGTTGAAATGAGAAAGGCTGAATGGACAGATGGGTAAAAAAGCAGCAGTGGGTGAAGACGGAAAAATAATGTAGAAGAAAGGTATTCAGTTCACACCTGCTTAAGTGATTTACTGCGAGGTTGGAAAGAGACACAAGAGAGAGATGTCAACTGGAAAAAGCAGGGTAAAGGCATTTCAGTATGAGGCAGAAGACAGCAGGAGAAAGGTGAGGCTACAAAAGAAATTCTGACTAGATTCTGCTGAAACCTAGTGGTAGGCCAATTGGATAAGGGAACCTAAAGGGAGCTACTGGGATGACATGAGTAGAAATATGGCCATGTAGGTGAGTGAATCCGTAGTGGGTAGTATGATGGGGGGAGGAAAATGGATAAAATGGTAGAGGGTAGTTAGGCAGGTAGGTTAGCTGTTGGGCGGGTAGGTGGGTGGGTAGATGGGAGGCAGGGTAGTGGGTAAGTGGGTAGGTGGTTAGGTATTTAGTTGGGAGGGAATAGGTGTGGGGCTTATTATTTAAGATCCGGCCCCTCCCTCACCTTGACCCGGAAGCGGATGAGTGCTAGCCTCACGCAGTGGCTCAGGCAGGCCGGTGGCAGGAACCAGGCCCGCGGTGGAGGGGTGCCCTTGTTGCCCACGTGTCCCACGATCAGTTGCGCTGTCTGCCGCTCGGCCTGGCACCGACGGCCCCACTCGGCCAGCCGGTCCTTGCCCAGGCCCCCCGGGAACATGACCACGAGCTCCAGGCCGTCGCCGCCAGGATAGGCACAAGCCTGGCACAGCGCTGACAAGTAGCCCAGCATGGCGTTCCATTGGCCGCCACACACCCAATCCGTCTGGTAGCCGCCATAGAGCCGCGGCAGCGCCGAGCCGGCGTCCACCAGCACCCGAGCCCCGGGCAGCGGAGGGGGCGGCGGCGGCAGCGGAGGGTGTAACCCGGTCTGCGCCTGGCCGTGATGGTGGAAGTGGTGAGCGGGGTGATGGTGCCGAGTCGGCCCCGCGCCCCCGGAGTAGGTACCCAAGGCAGCGGGCGGAAGCGGCGGTTGCAGAGGCGCGGGGCCCCTGGCGGCGCGTGGAGCCCCGGGCGCTAGGGCGGCAGTCGGCGGCAGCTGGCGGTGCAAGTGCTGCTGCTGCTGCTGGCGCGAGACCGTGCGCGCGAGTTTGAGGAGGTCCACGGGCACCACGGCCCCGGGACAGCGCTTCTCCAGGAACTCTTGGAAGCCCTGGACACCCATGCTTCGTCGGTGGGCAGACGAGAAAGCGGCTGCGCGAGCAGGCTAGGCGACGATCTGGGCGCGAAGCTGAGGGCGGGCGCGTGCGCACTCCGCGGGGGGCAAAGTGGGGCGGGAAAAGGATTCCCGAGGGGAGGGGTGAGGAAGCGAGGGAATGAGGGCGGGGAGAAGAGGAAACCACAAATTGAATTTGGGTGGAGAGAAGAGGAGAGGCAGACCGGACCCGGGAGAGGCTGGGAGGATAAGAGCGAGGATGGGCTCTAGTCACGTCTCTTTTTTCTCCTTTCCGGTCGCTCTTCTTCGCGCTTTAGAAAGGGTGAAGCCTCTTTCTTCCACCTCCGGGAGCCATGTTGCCTCGTCTTCTCGGTGGTACACGCTTTCTAGCTGGAGGAAGGGGAGCGAGGAGGGGCGGGGCGGGGAAAGGGGCATCTTGGTAGTTGTAGTCTTCTCTATGGCCGTGGGATGTAGTCGAGGAACCAGAATACTACCCTTCTCAGCCCTTGTGCTCACAGGGTCTCAGGAAGCGGGGCGTGATGATGAGTGTTTAGGAGTTGCACTCGAGCTCCTTGCATCCCACTGAGCTGCTTAGGTTATTTACTGCTTTTCCTGGAAAAGAGTTTTGGGGAAGGATCGATGCATCATGGGAATGGAAGTTAGAGTGGATTGACTGAACTCAGCTAAAGTGAGCTAAAACTCCCCAGGAGGGAGGATTTTCCCCTTAGTGGAAAGATGATATGTAAAAGAGCTGTTGGTCCCAATTAAGAAAGACGTAACTGTTCGGGCGCGGTGGCTCAGGCCTGTAATCCCTCCGAGGCGGGCGGATCACGAAGTCAGGAAATGGAGACCATTGTGGCCAACATGGTGAAACCCCGTCTCTACTAAAAATACAAAAATTAGCCGGGCGTGGTGGCGCGTGCCTGTAATCCCAGCTACTCTGGAGGCTGAGGCAGGAGAATCGCTTGAACCTGGGAGGCGGAGGTTGCAGTGAGCCAAGATCACGTCACTGTACTCCAGTCTGGTGACAGAGCCAGACTCCATCTCAAAAAAAATAAAAAGAAAAACTTACATTATTAACTTGCCTAAGGCAATGCAGAGACAAAATAAAATCGAATATCCTTGCCCTAAGCATCGCTTTGGGCAGGGAGATAATTACCAACACAAATTACATTACAAGTTGTCCCTTTTTGGTACTCCCAGATCTACTATGTCCTATGGTTAGGGCCTTTGGTTTCCAAACTTCATTGTGTTTTAGTCTGTCGGGAGCTTTTCTAAATAGCTGCAAGGGCTCTAATTTCAGATGTATAGAGTCATAATCTTTTGAAAAATGTATTTTCAACATACTGAGATGAAACAGATGCAGTGCCTGTCTTCTTTCTGGCTTTTAGGGCCGGCCCACTCTTTCAGCAGGAATAGAGCAGAAAACAAGATCTGAAATGAGTAGTAGCCAGATCTGGCTTGGAACTTACTGGAAGGTAGGAGATAATGGCAGGCAGAGTTAGAATGCAGAAGTGCAGAACCCAAGAGTGATCAGGATAAATGAGATAGGGAAATACTCTATTAGGATGCAAAAGCAAAAAAGCTTCAAGCTACATAAAAGAAATTCTAAAATAGTGGAGATGGAATAAGTCAGATTGTCAAAGAATAAGTAGATGGCAAGGCAGTGTACATAGTTAACTCTTGAAAGCAAACAGTGAAAGGAGAGAGCAGTGGCTTGAAGGGATGAAGGATGGAAGGAATGGAGGTTTTTTAGTATAATGGACACCTGTGGGACTGTCTGCCCAGGCCCTCTTTTCCGGGAATTGACCCTCCCCTTCCCGCATTTATAGGGTTATGACAAAAACTGTCATGTTCCTATAACCATAGCTTATTGGGTCAGAGGAGGGCACCTAATCCAACCTGGGGCAATCAAAATCTCATTTTCTAGAAATTTGGAATTGGACCAGAGATATCAGCTTTTCTCTAAGTGTAAAGCTTGGAAGCTGTCAACTAATTTTCCCACCAGAGGGACAGAAGTGAAAGATGCTGGTCTGCAGAAAGAGAGAAAAAATGCAGACTTTCAGAGAAGAGCAGAGGTGAGAAATAGAGTCTTCATTGGGTTCAAGTCCCAGGTTCCAGATAATGCAGTAGTGTGATTACAGCTCACTGCAACCTCGACTTTATTTTTTGTAGAGACCCTAAAATGTGGAACAGATAGAGATCAGAGACCTCTGCATCGGTTGATGGGAAGGAAGTTGGTATTCTGTGTTATTTGGCAGTGAAGCATTTGCTTATTGCTCTTGGGACTCAAAACAGCAGCCCCTTTGCTTATATCAAGAGATCTGCATTTGCTGAGGGTCAGATATTCATTGGCCTTGCTGAATTACAGCAGAATCTCAATCTTGCCTCAAAGGTTTCACCAGTTAGGAAACTGGCATCAAGGCAATTGGAACGAAGTTATATGTATCTGCCTCCTAAGTAGTACTCCTTGTTCTCCAGCTCTCCTAAATGTGACGAATAGAAGCCACAACAGGATGATCCAGGCTATTCCCTTTAGCAGATCTGAAGCTTCAAAGAGCCTAACTTGGCAAGATTCTTGGCACTTGTTTTTAGCATTTTGAGTCCCCTCAAATGAAACCAACAGGCAGTCATATAAGGTTTTAAAGAAGCTGTATCACTAGAAAATCAAATCTGTGAATAGGGGCCATAACTGATCAGCCAGAGCAGTGATTCTCTCTCTCTTTTTTTTTTTTTTTTTTTTTTT
>NW_016817137.1:30864-36047 GCF_001698545.2 Rhinopithecus bieti | reverse complement strand
CTCTGTCGCCCAGGCTGGAGTACAGTGGCGTCATCTCGGCTCACCGCAACCTACACCTCCCAGGTTGAAGCAATCAAGTGATTCTTCTGCCTCAGCCTCCCGAGTAGCTGGGACTACAGGCATGCGCCAGCAGAGAATCACTGCTCTGGTTGGGCATGGTGGCTCATGCCTGTAATCCCAGCGCTTTGGGAGGCTGAGGCGGGCAGATCACTTGAGGTCAGAGTTCGAGATCAGCCTGGCCAACATGGCGAAACCCCATCTCTACTCAAAACACAAAAATTAGCCAGGCCTGGTGGCGCATGCCTGTAATTCCAGCTACTTGGGAGGCTGAGGCACGAGAATCACTTGAGCCTGGGAGGCGGAGGTTGCAGTGAGCTGAGATTGTGCCTCTGCACTGCAGCCTGCTCAGTAGAGTGAGACTCTGTCTCAAAAAACAAAACAAAAAGTGAGCTGGGTCTTCTCAGGGATTCAATCTTAGACTGCCAGAAACCATGCTAATGTTTGGTGAAGTCTCAGTGCAGGGGTTTGAATGGAGTGTACCTGCTGAGTTTTTGCAGGTCTTACTAGCCCTTTAGGTGATTCTAACCGCACTCTTGAGTTTGAGAATCACTGCTTTTCTAGAACATACTCTTAGGCCCATGTCCAGACTGGTTAAGCAAAGAGGTACATCAGTAAATTGGTTGCCATTTTTTATATGCCTGTAATTTCTTTTATTCCGATCCAGGTGGAAATGGACCTGGTGGCTGATAATGGTGTGACTCCTCCTTTCCTAAATAGGCTTTTTTTTTAGATGAAGTCTCATTCTGTCGCCAGGCTGGAGTGCAGTGGTGCGATCTCGGCTCATTGCAACTTCTGCCTCCTGGGTTCAAGTGATTCTCCTGCCTCATCTTCCCTAGTAGCTGGGGCTACAGGCATGTGGCACCACACCCAGCTAATTTTTGTATTTTTAGTAGAGACGGAGTTTCACCACGTTGGCCAGGATGGCCTCAGTCTCTTGGCCTCCCAGAGTGCTGGGATTACAGGCGTGAGCCACTGTGCCTGGCCTAATGGGATTTTTTTTTTTTTTTGAGACGGAATCTCACTCTGTTGCCCAAGCTGGAGTGCAGTGGTGGGATCTCGGCTCACTGCAACCTCTGCCTCCCAGGCTCAAGCAATTCTTGTGCCTCAGCCTCCCCAGTAGCTGGGATTACAGGTACATGCCACCACGCCTGGCTAATTTTTGTAGTTTTAGTAGAGATGGTGTTTCACCATGTTGGCCAAGCTGGTCTCTAACTGTTGACCTCAAGTGATCCGCCCACCTTTGCCTCCCAAAGTGCTGGCATCATAGGCGTGAGCTACCATGCTGGCCCCTAAAAGGGCATTCTGACTGTGGTTATCTAATTATTTCTCTACTCTTGCATATTAGATCTATTGGTGGCAATTAAGTTTATCAGAGGTTGTGAGATCAAGAGCAAGAGCAGCCGTATTTAGACTGTCACCGAACTAGAGGAGGAAAGAATATGTCCTTGCCATACCATTGTTTCTGAATGCAGTAGTTGAATATGACCAGCAGTTGTACATGGCTAATGTTAGGTGCTGGCATTTTGGGAATTGTAGGTATGGGGAAAATAGCATGTTTATAGGACAGCCAAGAGGAGGTTTATAGGTAAATATTTATTAGACTGTCTCTGCAGCACCCCTTTTCTACCACCTTATCTACCTTATCCTCATGGTTGCAGCAGGAGCCATCCTTTAGGGACGTTCCCAGAGAATTTGATTGAGCTGGAGGAGAAGACATGAAAAATCCTGGCTGTATTCAGACACCTGGTTCATTTGTTCCTAAGGCCCACCTGTACTATCCCTGGGTTCTATGAGGCACCCCTATCTTTATAAATTCCCATTTTTGCTTAAACTTGTTCAAATTGTGTTTATACTACTTAAACACAAGATTCCTAACATAAATAGTACAGGAGAAACTATACAGGATGGAAGTCATAGAATAGTATTTCAGAATGTGTGCTCTGGAGCCAAGAACTGGTTTCCCATACCAGTTCAACTTTTTATTAGCTGTATAGTTTTAACAAGTTGCTTAGCCTCTTGTACGCTTCCTGTATCTGTGAAGTGGGGGCTCATTAATTTATTCAACAGATTTATTTAATACCTACTACATGCCAGGAATAAAGCTGGGCACTGGAAGAAAACAGTTTTAAAGACAGTCAAGGAGCACAGAAAGGTGATAAGTAATGATCACTTAGAAGCTTGTGAAAATTAAATGACATTGTAGAGCACTAGCATAATAACTGGCACAATAAGCACCTAATAAATGTTAACTCTTATGAAGGGTGGGGAGAAGCATAAAGAGGTTATATGGAGAGTTCACATCAAACTCAATCTTATGTCATCATTCCACCGAAGTAGGAACTAGTTGTTCAGTTTCTGAAAGAGGTCCACTTAGGTTTCTCTATTGCCCAATCCTTGGGGCCTCTTTGAGAGGCTATGAGGTCATAGAGTTATAGAAAATAATTCATCAGAAGGTCTAATGAGGTTGCCATATTGCTTGTGTTACTTGAATCAGCAACTGGCTGATAGTAGGGAAGTCATTTATTTGATTAGTAAACAATGACAGTGGTTCTCAACCCAAGTCACCTATCAGTGTCACCTGGGAAGCTTTTAAGATGATGGTGATTCTAGAGATGGGGCCCAGACACTAAATTTAAAATTTTATTTTAATTGTAAAATACACATAAAATTTACCATCATAACCATTTTAAGTATATGGTTCAGTAATATTAAGTATATTCATATTGTTGTGCAACTAAAACATTTTTAAAAATAGTTCCCAAGGTGATTCTAATATGCAGTCAGGGTTGAGAACCACTGAGCTTGAATGGAGAATGTTTATAAATACTGGTTAAATTCCTAAGCCTACTTCCTCATTTGTAACATGCATGTGAACTAGTCCTTTCCAATTCCAAAATTTTATGATAGTCTTTTCTCCACCTAGCCCAAGGTCTTGCTCCTATCTAAACCATCATTTATGCTATACTTCACTCCTGTCTTGAGCTCCTGTTATAATATCCATCTTCTCCCTACTCCCCAACTACTTCACCTCTTTCTAAACTCTAGTCACAGATGTAATTCTGTTATGTCATTCTGTGTGTGTGTGACGGAGTCTCACTCTGTTGCCCAGGCTGGAGTGCAGTGGCGCAATCTTGGTTCACTGCAACCTCCACCTCCCGGGTTCAAGCAATTCTCCTGCCTCAGCCTCCTGAGTAGCTGGGACTGCAGGCGTGTGTCACCATGTCTGGCTAATTTTTGTATTTTTAGTAGAGACAGGGTTTCACCATGTTGGCCAGGATGGTCTCGATCTCTTGACCTTGTGATCCGCCCACCTCAGCCTCCAAAAAGTGCTGGGATTACAGGTGTGAGCCACTGCGCCTGGCCTGTTATCTCACTCTTTTACCAAGTGGTGCTCATTAATGATGGCATATTTTAAAAGGGTGTATGCTGGTCTTATTCCCTGACTTAAACACTCTCACCTCTACACCTCACTTTATTATATCATCTTGCCCCTTTTGGGCCAACACCCAATTTTTTCCACCAACAGACCTTATGTTGACCCACGGAATGAGTTCAGTTTTTTTGTCACCTGTTTTGTCCTCATTTAAAATAATGATCTGTAAGGTCCCTTGTGTAAGTTATTTGAGCAAACCTACTATGTATCAGGCACAGTGATAAGCCCTTTATGTGCTTTTTCATTCAAACTCAAAACAACCTCAAAACAACCTCAAAACAACCTCACTGAGGGAATTATCCTTTTACAGGTAAGGAAATTGAAGCTAAAAGTTAAGCAATTTTCCCAAGTCCATAAGATAGAATACAACTACAGGTCTGCTTGACTCCAAAAGGTATCTGTATTAACTATAATCAGAATCAGGGCCCATTTCCAAACCAGTTTAATTTCCCAAGTGCAAGTTTACTGTGAAAGTCACCAGTGATATCTAACAATAAGTGCAATTAGTAAATTAGAGACAGTGTTGGTTGCCTTAACACGTCTCATTTAATACTCATAACCACTTCATTTTACAAGTGAGGAAATATAAGTTTGGGAGTTCTGTGAATAAAAAAAAACAACACATGCTTATTCCACATGTACCTTGTTGCCTCCCTTTAGGGATCACCTAAGATAGAATGACTCACAGTCATTGGGTCAGTAAATCAAGATAACATATATTTAAAAACACTTTTAAAACACTCATCTAATCTTGAATATTTCTGATAGGCCTATTACTCTTCATCCAGGGTTGTTTGCATAAGCATATGTATGTCCTTCTCCCTAAGTTACCAGATGAGCAAGTGATCTGACCCAGTCTGAGTTTCTCAAGTCAGAGTGATGAATGATAAGTGTGGGAGGGAGATTTCCAAATATGTGTTTTTCTAAAGGTGGACCATACACATTATCAACATGAAAGGAAATACTCCTTAATAAGTTTGTGCATAGGGAACACTTTGAATCCTTGCTTGGGCCATAAAAACCTCCTTCTGAAACTATGAAATAAGCACTGGATACAACTTCATGAAAGACATTGTAAAAAGTGTTCATACGGGCTGGGGCAGTGGCTCATGCCTGTAATCCCAGCACTTTGGAAGGCCGAGATGGGAGGATTGCTTGAGCCTAGGAGATCAAGACCAGCCTGGGCAACATGCTGAAAACCCATCTCTATGAAAAATACAAAAATTAGCCGGGTGTGGTGGCGCGTGCCTGTGCTCCCAGCTACTTGGGGAGCTGAGGTGGGAGGATCATTTGAACTCAGGATGTTGAGGCTGCAGTGAGCCATAATTGCGCCACTGCACTCTAGCCTGGGTGACAGAGTGAGACTTTGTCTCAAAAAAAAAAAAAAAAAAAAAGGGGGGCGGGGGGGGGCGGGCGGCCCCCCCCCGCCTCTACCCCGTGTGGGGGGGAGGGCAGGGGCGGGTAGATCACAAGGTCAGGAGTTCAAGACCAGCCTGGCCAATGTGGTGACATCCCATCTCTACTAAAAATACAAAAATTAGTCGGGCATGGTGGTGGCGCACGCCTGTAGTCCTAGCTACTTCGGAGGCTGAGGCAGAAGAATCGCTGGAATCCAGGAGGTAGAGGATGCAGTGAGCTGAGATTACGCCATTGCACTCCAGCCTGGGCGACAGAGAGACTGTGTCTCAAA
>NW_016817137.1:26638-30748 GCF_001698545.2 Rhinopithecus bieti | reverse complement strand
AAAAAAAAAAAAAAAAAAGTGTGTACATACAAATCCTATTAGGTAAGGGCCTACTCTAAATGTATCTGAATTATTATACATGTAGTACACCTGAGAATCAGTGTGGCCTAGGGTTTTTCCCATGAGCTGTGCAGACAGACAGACCTGGGTTTGGATCCAGGCTTCACCACTGACTAAGTATGTGGCCCTAGCAAATTCTTTAATCTCTCTGATCCTCAAATTTGCATTGTAAGTGGAAATAGTAACAGACCTATCTTATAGGATTTTGTGCGAATTAAAAATATCGCAGGTAAAAGCCTAGCTAACACAGTATGTGTTCAGTAAATAAGAGCGACTGTTACAATTATGGCTCATGTACAAGTGTGAAAATGAAGTCCAACTCAATTTGTTGGAACTGTAAATCAAGAGATAACACGCAGCTTGGTTAGTTTTTTTAGGCCAGCATAGTTTACAGGACTAAATGTTCTAAATCTGCTAAATTACATTTGGTAAATGAAGAACCAGTTTTAGCCAGATGATTGCAGTGACTATGGCAGCATTTTAATAAGATAACATACTCATTTTAACATAGCCTTTATTTTCTGTTTCAAAACAGAATTTCCAGGAAACAAAACAAAATACTTACAATGGTTGGGTACAAATGAAATAAAAATCACAGTTTCAAAGAACCAAAATCAGACAGTTGCTGAAAGGCAGATCACTTGGTTTACCAAAAAAAAAGGTAATGTCAAAAAGGATTAAAATTAAGTTTAACAACATTCTATATAATGCTACATTCCCCAATTAAGAAAGGAGAGTTCACATATACAACTAAATGTTAAGTGTGGAGAAGAGGGTGAAATTCTGCATACTTCATAGTAAATTATGCTGAAAGTTTATTAATTGCATAAACTTCCTGAGTGGCTCCCATGCTGCACTAGGTCTACATGCTTAATATATGAAACAAATTATAGCTTTCGGTGATTGAGCATGACAGACCTTGAACAACTGCACTTTCCAGTTAGTCACTATTATCTGCTGAGGGTATGTTCTGGACCACAAACCTCAATCTCAAATCTTGAGTTATAGTGGAAAAGAAATTCAACTTAAAAAAAAACTAGAGGATGACAAGCACGCATTTAGGAGTTCATTTTATAATGGCACATTTTTTCTCAGAACCCAGTTTCTCTCTTCCCTTCTTGCTTGAATTTTAGCCTTGTTTGGATTTTTTTTAATTAAAAGAAAACCTTCCAGAATAGGAGCTGTTGGTTTGTACACTTGTCTAGCTATCTTAGTTGAAAATAACTTTAGTGTAACCTAGTTACTATCCCAGGCTCCTTCATATATTGGCTGTCAGGGTTCCTGACCAATGTTTGTGTTCATCTTTCACATATAAAGACTATTTCCAGGGTGACCTGAAGGCATTTGGCTCCATAAAAAAACATACTAATTTCAATTCAAAGGATTTTATCAAGTTTGAGTGTTACTATCTTACAATCTGCATTTTTTAAGATTTCAATCTTAGAAATTATACCTATCAAATCAAAGGCCTTTTCCACACACCACCCCCGTTTTCTGATTCCTCTTCTAAACAAAGGGAGGGGTGGAACAGGTCCTTGATAAACTACAGATTCCAAAAACAATCTATTCTAGAAAATGGTCTGCATACCACCTCAAATAGTTCAAGTTTTACTGACCCAAACAAGATAAAATAACTGAATCCCAAAATGATGGCAGATATACCTCAGGAATGTACTTATGCATAATGACTGAAATACAGTATTTACCAATATTAAATATGCTGTAGTGTTACACAGTAAACATGTGAAACAAGGAACATCTGGTTACAAACATTTGCTGAGTTTTCAAGGAAAAAAAAAAGGAATGCATCATTTTCACTCAGAAAAGACAGCAAAGAAGAAAGTCAATGCTTCCATAAACTTTAGAGATTGGATAAAGTTATATAAAACCCTTACTATCAACTACATTTCAACTAAATGCATTTGGCCGTTTTAAGGTAACCAAATATCACTGCAGATACCTAGCACTATGCTAATATATGTTGAATGATAGGCCATTGCTGAAGGATTTGTCAAATATTTCACTGTGGTAGTTAAAGCAATTTCAACCCATTGCCCTTTAGGCACACAGACGAGAAATGCATCTCTAATAAAAAATGCGAAGTTATAGGCACTGGATTGTCTAATTCAGGTACTTTCTTACCATTTGTTTATTTTATAACTAACTCCTACACCTAAGTCGTATATTGCCACCAATTTCAATTATTATTCTGCTCTCCACCCCCAAATCCCCAAAGCATATTTCACAGAAGCACATGGCTCTCCACTTAAACACAGATTGGTGGCAGAGTGATGGTCCCTCTCATCTCAAACTGTAGCCTAGCACTGGGAAAAAGAGGCAGACCAGATTTATAATCTGAAAGAATACTGAGAATCAAGGCAAAAAAGCAAGTTTCACAGGCAGTGTTTACTTGTGCACCCAAAACAGCACTGAAAACGAGGTAGTTAAACAAAATTAATTGGACTAGAATTAAATCTGGGGTTCTAAAATGATACATCCCATCAAACTGTACATAACACTCCACGCTCAATCCAAAAATCACAGCAGAAAAGTGCCTTTTAAACTTTCACAGATAATTTTGCAGTCAAACCATTAGAATTCATGCTTGATATAAAACTGGCAAGGAAGGGATGAAAAACAGAATGAATATTTGTTATATTACAGCAAATTACCTTAAATAGTGATTCAAGACTGCTACAAATATACATAGGGTTATTTTCATTAGATTTACACCAATACTGGTTTCATATTCTTATGATGTTACACCCAACTTCACAGACATAGCAGCAGGTACTTCATGATGAAATGCTCACATTGCCACATATGGAGATACAGTGCTATTCATCAGACTTGCACTTTGAGAAGTAAACATGGTGGCTGGACATACAGACTATCCTCTGTATAAACTTTACAAGCAGGATGGTTTCCTTCTCCTCTACAAGAAGGAAAATGAAAAGGAAAGGTTTGTATGTTTTTTGGAAAGGAAGGCCCTTTATATATAGTAGGCTCTTTGTTAAGAAGGGAATTTCTGAGCTTTATCTCAGGTTAATTATTTCTGAAGCAGAAAAGTACCTCAGACAAGGATGAAAATAGCACTATTACATGATTTAGCAAAATTATGACATAATGCAAAACCCCTGGATAGAAAACTAGCCAGTATTTATAGTCAAAGTGACTATAATCTGAACCAAACATGTAAGTCATGGGAAAAAATAATTTTAATAAAACCCCACAGTGATGAGAATAACATTGTTTTCTCCATTTCTGCATAAGCTCACTTTTTTCTGTATTTTTAAATGTACACATGTTATATATACATAATGTATACATAACATATATGATAACCCAGTTACTGCAGTCAGCATGGAGACAGCAGTACACTATTCACCATCTTCAAACTTTGGAAGACTACTTTTCTTTCCAGCAAAAACCTGAAAAGATTGTAAATATTACAAGGCACTGCAAGAGTCTGCAGGCAAACAAGAATGATGAATTATATGTGGAATACAGGTGGCGGCCAAAGGCAGAACATATGATGTAGAGCAGTCATTAATTCATGTAATTGTACATGTCAGCCATGGAGCTTTTTTCATCCTGGGGTACACTGTTTAAAATGATTGTGACTAGAGAAGAAGGGGTCCTAAAATCTCCAGTATTTTCACTTTATAGGTTGTATGTCTCAGTGTAATTACACAAAGCCAACTTTTTATAATGAAACACAAGCAGTTTTAAAGAATTAGGGATTTTAGGAGCATTGTTTTTATACATATGGAAAACAGTGCAATGCAAGCATTTGCATTACACAAATGTCCTAAAATCACTTCAAATTGCAAACCAATACTGTACAAGAAATTTGAAGAATCTGTACTTAATATTTGGAAAGACTCATACAAAACAGAGCATGTTCTATGAAAAGAAACAGTGGATCTTATCAACAGCAATTCTCAAAATGCTGCCCTAGATGCCTCAAATTATAGTGACAGAATCTTCTTGATAATGGATGTGATCCTCAGGTAAGCAACATAAGACACTTTTTTTTTTTTTTTTTTT
>NW_016817137.1:20132-26320 GCF_001698545.2 Rhinopithecus bieti | reverse complement strand
AAAAAAAAAAAAAAAAAAAAAAAAGTACACCCATTGTTTTCCTCATTACCTGGCAAGCCTATGGGGTACAATTTTTAGAAGAATACGGAGGAAAATCTGTTAACAGTAATGTTGGGTAACAATTTGGAATGTTTACTAGTAGACAGAACTCCTAATTAGGTAAATGTGTATTTAGAAACGACCTCGAAGTCTTCAGAGTGGAAGGTAAGTAATTTGAACATGAATACTTAGTTGGTAAATACCATTTTAAGAATTCTATTTGGGTTTCACAGACTGAGCATTAGGTAACCCTGTGACTAGCCTTTAACATTATTATAGTTAACTTTCTTAAAAACCAAAGGTGTACATTTTGACATTGCCTCCCCTCCTCCTAAAACTGGATAAAACCCAGTAAAGTGCAACTTGACAGTGATCTCTCTCAGATTCTAAAGAGGCTGCCAAACTCATTTAAGATCTAAAATCATCTAAGATACTATAGATACTAAAAGAAATTCTAACAACTAAAATGGTAATTAAAAAAAGAGCTAAGGACAACTTAAATAGTATCCTTCTAGGGTCTACTATCTCACCGCAGGACAGTGTATATCACATATCTCTGAGAACCCTGTAAAGCCAGTGTTTCATATGTAAGTCTCAAAACCTACTGTGTCAAGTAAATTTCACTTCAGAAGAATGGACTGAGGTGTAGCTTTAATCCCCCTCGTTAGGAGTACAAGGATTCCCCCCAAATGAGATTCATATCAGCTGCAATATATGCTTTGCAAAAGAATGCAAGCCAAACCAATACCTCTCAGATGTTCAAAACCAATGTAGTATGCATGTGAGAAACAAGGAGACAGCTGCTTTGAATTATTACTGAAATCCTAAAACAACAGCAGTATCTGCAGAATCAAGGAACTGTTACAGTTCTGTTTTTTTCCTTTCCCTCTGCCTCATCCAAAACAAGGCTTCATCCTACTGCTGTGATGACGGGAAATCACATTTAAAAAGGGCTCATGTTCTGTATTGGTTGACAAAATTATAATTTTTTGGGGGGCCAAGGAGGGCGGATCACAAGGTTAGGAGTTTGAGACCAGTCTGGCCAACATAGTGAAACCCCATCTCTACTGAAAATACAAAAATTAGCCAGGTATGGTGGCTGGCGCCTGTAGTCTCAGCTACTCAGGAGGCTGAGGCAGGAGAATCGCTTGAACCCAGGAGGCAGAGGTTGCAGCAGTGAGCCGAGATCACACCACTGCACTCCAGCCTGGGCGACAGAGAGTCCATCTCAAAAAAAAAAAAAAAAAGGTATTCTAATTTTATACACCAAAATGTTTCCTGCAGCAAGTTACCCTGCCTTCTGTGAAAGGTAAACCTAAGACAAACATGTGAAGATCCCATAAGACTCTGGCTGATGGAGGGTCTCAGTTCATCCACATTTGGGGAGAATCAATCTAAATAATTTTTAAACATTTTTAAAGAAAAGTATCCAGCTGCAGATAGCAGCAGTAAAAAAAAAAAGGTGGGGCTGGGGAGCTTCTCAACAATTCATGGAAAGTGTCCTGGAAATGGTAATGCTCAAGCTGAGCTTATTAAAGCATTCTGAACAGTATTTTTTAAAAAATCAAGTATCAAAGAGGATAGAATTTGAAGTGAAAAAACATTTCTGTGTGCAGTGTTCTATGTGCAAACTGCACATTTCTACAGAATGATAAGCTGTATCAAATATCACACTGGAACAAAAAATATATAGTCTAAAGTAAACTCAAATGAGGGAAAATATGACAGAACCCAAGAAGAAGAAACTTTAATATCTTAGGTGTCCTGAAAATAATTCTGAAAAAACCTCCCTTTTTATCATAATCTACTCTGATTCATTTAGGACCAGGAGGGATTGTGGCAGGATTCTGCACTGATGAAGTTGGAAATGCCTGCATATTCATCCCTGGCTGGAATGGTCCCCCAGATTGGGTGGGAATTACTACAGACTGTTGTGTTGTTCCTGAATTTCCTACCCACTGTACTGGATACCCCGCCCCCCCCACAGCATTATACTGACAAACATGAGGCATTCCATATGATGATAATGGCCCAGGAAATGAAGGGAGTGAGAGTCCTTGTGGCAAGGAAGTTGGGACAGCTCCACGGATTTGGGACAGAGAAGAAATCCATGTTGATGTGTAGCCCATAGTAGATGGAGTATTCTAACAAAAAAATAAAAACAAAAGATCAGTTTATTTGGTATATGCTTTTATCAGTCTATATTCCTTCCTATTCTTTTTTTTTCTATTGCTGCTGCACAAATTAATATTCCTTCCTAGTCTTTTTGGCATACTATTCCTATTATTACTATCAGGGACTACCATTTTGGAGTACCTTTCCATGTGCTAACCATAATTATGTACCTTAATTAATGCCATCTTCCCTGCCTTACATTTTATAGTTATTTCCATGCATATGTACATAGAAAGATATTTGACATGATGTTTATCTAAAGTTAATGAAAATTATTTCTGGGTGGTGGGATTTGAAGGTGATATTTTAAAATTTGTACTTTTCTGCACTGATTAAATTATATAATGAACATTATTAGTTTATAGATAACCTGATTTTTTAAAGAAAACAAATTGGAGAGGTTATACATTTTCTCTTGGATATTTCAAAGGCATCTCAGAAACAAATGCCTGGAAATCAAATGTGTGATCTTCCCCTACCAAAGCACACTGCTCACATTCCCCATCTCGGTGATTGGTACACTAGCATAGTATCTAGTTATGTGAGCTAGAAACCTAGCCTTCATACCTCCCCTTCACCATACATCCATTCCATCACCAAATCTTGTCCATTTAATCTCTTAAGCATTTTTTGGAATCTGTTCACTTCTTTTCAACTCAACTTTTCCCATTTTCCAGACCAGTTAAGACTAACTCTTAACTGGTCTGCCAACATCTACCCTTACCTCCAATAAATAATCCTTTTCTCTTGCTTGAGTCAGAGTCATTTTTTCAAAAAACAAGTCTGATCATGTCAACCCTAGGGCTTAAATGGCTATTCATCTTTCTTAAAATACAGATGGCTGGGCGCGGTGGCTCACGCCTGTAATCCCAGCACTTTGGGAGGCCGAGGCGGGTGGATCACCTGAGGTCAGGAGTTCGAGACCAACCTGGCCAACATGATGAAACCCTGTCTCTACTAAAAACTCAAAAATTAGCCAGGTATGGTGGCGAGCGCCTGTAATCCCAGCTACTCAGGAGGCTGAGGCAGGAGAATTGTTGAACCTGGGAGGTGTAGGTTGCAGTGAGCGGAGATCGCGCCATTGCACTCCAGCCTGGGCAACAAGAGTGAAACTCCATCTCAAAAAAATAAAAACAAACTAACTAACTAACAAAAAATACAAAGTTCCTTATCATTACCACTTTTAAGATTCCATCTACCTTAGATCCATTGTGCACTAACTCCTCTTTGCTCTCTTCACTTCAGCCAAACTGGCCTACTTTCAATCCCTTCATGCTCCTTTCCTCATACAGGGCTTTTGCATATGTGATCCTTTCCACATGGAATCATTATTCCCTCCTCTTTTCACCTAGTTAACACCTATTGATCCTTCAGATATCTGCTTAATCATCACTTGCTCAGTGAAGCTTTCCTTGACTTTCCTTTAAGAGGTCAAATTTCCCTTATTGTAGCCTATATCTGTCTTTTGTAGTTCTTATTACAGTTGCAATTTTATATTTGTATATGCAATTCTGTTATGTCTAACTAACTGTCTTAGCAGAGCATAAATTCCATGAGGGTAGGGATCACATTTGTTTTTACTCACCAAACCCATGTCTAGCGGAGGGCTTGGTACGTAACTGTTAAGCAAACATGTATTTCTAAGTAAGGATACAGAGCAGTAAAATGTCAGAGCATTAGTGAGATGGGCTTGCCACACAAAAGATATAACCAACTGAACCTACAAATACAAAAACAGTTACTATATATAGGGTACCTACTATGTAGCACCTATAAAGGTACAGCTTCATAGGTGTTATCTCATTTAATCCTCATACCAATCCTGTAAGGCAGGTATTCTGTTTGAAAGACATGAAAACTGAGGCACAGATAGATCAAATGACTTTTCTAAAATCACACAACTAGTAAGTGACTGAGCTGACATTAGAACCCAAGTCTGTTAAATGACCTTCACTACTTTTATTCACACACCATTTTCTACTCACCCTTCCTCCAAACATCCTCCATTATACTCCAGTAAACAGCCCTGCAACTAGTCAACAAAAGCCTCCATTCACACAGTACTCAGAGGTTCTCTCACTGGCAGTACAAATGCATTTATGTCTTGAAATTTGCCTCTAAAGGCTTCCAGTTTTCACAATGGTGATGCTATCTGTGTATAAATTGGTGCCACAAGTAAGATAAATATACAGAGCTCCCAAGGAGATATACTGCTCACTAATTTGGGAAATCGAGGATTTTGAAAATTTTTATTCAATATTAACAATAAATGCATTATTCCTTTAACAAACTATATGACGATATATGTATAAAATACATATACACAAATATAACACACAGAGATAAATCTCTTTCAATTAAAGGGGTTAAAATTCTAAGCCCTGATTCCATTTTAATAGGTTTACTCATTTTGAAAAAAAAAGTCACTTACTTTAAAAATACAAAAACACAGAAATGTACGAAGTAAAATAAGGCCTAAATTCCACCATCCAGCATATTTTTCATGGCTTTTCATATTTATGCATATCTAATGTATATAATTTTGCATAAATTATATTATACTATGTATGCTGTTCTCTAAGCCTGACTTCTTCCTACTCCAGAATGCACTGTGGGCATCTTTCATTTCATTGCATGTACACCTGACTAAGGGCACATGCAATAACTAGGCATCTTTTCTTTAAAACACCTCTTATTCTAGCTTAAAGAACTTTAAAATTCTTTTTCATAATGAACAAATAACTTATCAGATCTAAGAATATTGACGTGAAACATAGGAAAACTTTTCCTTAAAACCCAAACTCTTCTTGGAACACTGTACTGAATTAACCTTCATTCCAGATGCTTTCTTCTTTGATATTTGCTGGATTTTTTTTTTTTTAAAAAAAACAGTCTTTTAAAACAAGGGTCAGCGAACCACAGCCTACCCCGTCTTTTTGTAAATAAGGTTTTAATGGAACAAAGTCATGCCCATTTGGTTATATATTCTCTATGGCTGCTTTTGCACTATAACAGAGTTGAGTAGTTGTAATAGTATAGCTTGAAAAGCCTAAAATATTAACTAACTGGCTCCTTCCCTCCAAAAGTTTACTGACTCATGGTCTAAAATATAATTTGCTCAAAGACATAATGAATCTAAAAAACGATAAAAGTCTCTATGTTATCAAGTCATACTACCCTCTCATAGTGAGTATAACTATAGGCCTAAGTGCATCAATTTTTATGGTTTTAGTTCTTGTAAATAAAGTAAATCGGGTATAAACAACTTACTTCATATACTTTGTTCCAGTTTTCTGTCTCTAGTTTGTGTTGACTTTGTTTAAGTTGGTTTAAACTTGGCTTAATAAGAGAATTTCCTACTGCTTCCTTTGTCCAGTCATCCACCAGCTTGTGTAAGTCATCTGTGAACATCCCTTTCTTACTGGCTGGAGACTGTTGGCATGATGCTGCATTACTCTCCACACACAGTGGATCTATAAGGGGGAAAAAAAAAAACAGGGAAACCATGAAAATGAATTAAAACTGATAATCAGATAACTCTTTGGCCAACAATGCAGTTAACAGAACCACACATGGGGTGCAATTAGGGTGAACACACACTCTAGTTTACCTGAGACATCCTGGTTAAAAGCTGTTGTCCTGGAGTAATTGCTAACAGTACACCCTTTCACTCTCAAAAGTTTCTTCTTGGCTGGGCGCAGTGGCTCACGCCTGTAATCTCAACACTTTGGGAGGCTGAGGCGGGTGGATCACGAGGTCAGGAGTTCAAGACCAGCCTGGCCAACATGGAGAAACCCCGTCTCTACTAAAAATACAAAAATTAGCCAGGCGTAGTGGTGGGCGCCTGTAATCCCAGCTACTCAAGAGGCTGAGGCAGAATAGCTTGAACCTGGGAGGTGGAGGCTGCAGTGGGCTGAGATCATGCCATTGCACTCCAGCCTGGGACAGAGTGAAACTCCGTCTCAAAAAAAAAA
>NW_016817137.1:15839-17886 GCF_001698545.2 Rhinopithecus bieti | reverse complement strand
TAAAAAAAAAAAAAAAAAGAACATTTCTGGGCAGGGAGAAAAAGAACATTTCTCCAGTAAGGGAAATACAATGTTAGGGCTCTTCTTGTGTATAACTCTGGTCTAACAAGTTATCTTAAATACTCAAATGGCAGTAAGTTAAGGCTGCTGCACTAGTGGCACAATAGCCAACAAGTGGAGGAAAAAATAATTAACAAACCGAAACAAGTATTTAAATGAAACAAGGGCTAGGGCAACAACCACTGCACTCCAGCCTGGGCGACAAAGCGAGACTGTGTCTCTTAAGCAGGCAACAGAAAGAACAACTACACACACACACACACACACACAAAGTTATCAAGAACAATGTGCCATATGAAAAGGAAAAAAATGCTATTTGAATGTTATTCAGTATCTAACTATGGTTTACATAAGGCAGGATCATTTATTTATTGATTTCATCTAAAAGTTATTCATATCATAATATAAAAGACCACTTAATTCAAAGCTCACAAGCCAGAAAGTACCCAATCAATGCGTATTAAAATAAGTACTATGCAAACGTGGTTTATGATAGGTAGTAATAACATATTAACTTCAAACGTGCTCTTTAATATTCATTTCTTATTGATGAAAAGAATAAAACCAGAGTTCAGTCCTTGATGTTCTTTTTTGTTCTTTCCCCCAAGGTGATGCCTATATTCAGACAGTTTCAGTGATCACTCCACTGCATTATTTCTATCTCTTATCCTATCCCTTGATTTCTCTCTTCAATCACAATCTCACAACCAACTCCCAAATGTATTTTTCTACTTGGATGTTAATAAATTATTCAATTCAGGCCAGGCACAGTGACTCACATCTGTAATCCTAGCACTTTAGGAGGCTGACACAGGAGGATTGCTTGAGGCCAGGAGTTCAAGACCAGCCTGGGCAACATAGGAGGATCTCATCTCAAAAAAAACTTGCTGGGCATGGTGGCACACACCAGTAGTCCCAGCTACTTGGGAGGTTAAGGTGGGAGGCTTGATTGAGCCCAGGAGTGCAGGGTTACATTGACCTATGATCACGCTACTACATTCCAACCTGGGTGACAGTGAGACCCTGTCTCAAAAAAAATTAAATTAAAAAATAAATAATTCAAGTCAATACACCTGGGGTCAAACCTATCACAATCCTGGCATGACAATTGGCTTAAATGTCATACTTCTGTTAAAGATACTGAATATTTTTCCAAACCACTCAAACTCAGATCCTTTGGATCTCCCCACCAATACACACATATCCAGTCCATCACTATGTCATGAAATTCCTCCTATACAATGTCTTTTGTCCACTTTCATTTCTACCATTCTATAAGCTCTTAATTATCTCATGCATAGACTACTATGATTGCAATGATCTAAATGGACTCACTCCTTGGCTCTAGCCAATATATTCTTCAAACTACCACCAGATTAATATGAGTGAAGGCTGGGCACGGTGACTCACGCCTGTAATCCCAGCACTTTGGGAGGCCGAGGTGGGTGGATCACATGAGGTCAGGAGTTCGATACCAGCCTGACCAACATGGTTTAACCCTGTCTCTACTAAAAATACAAAAATTAGCTGGGCATGGTGGCGCGCACCTGTAATCCCAGCTACTCGGGAGGCTGAGGCAGGAGAATCACTTGAACCTGTGAGGTGGAGGTTGCAGTGAGCCAAGATCGCACCACTGCACTCCAGCCTGGGCAACAGAGCAAGACCATGTCTCAAAACGGTAAATAAGTAAAAAATAATATGACTGAAATGCTGTTTTCAGCTAAAATGCTGCTTAAAAAAAAAAAAAGCTTCAACAGTTCTTTACTGCTAACACCACCAGGATTCCCACTTGTTTAGGTGGCAAAGACCTGGGAAATCATGGTTGTCCTTGCAGAACAAGTACATTATTTTATTTATTATCCTTAAACTAACATGTATCACTTATTAAGCTTAAATATATAATTGTTTTAGATCAGATTCATTATCTTACACTAAACACTAACATAAACATGCTGTAGCAGCTGCCAATTTTTTTTTTTTTTTTTTT
>NW_016817137.1:5752-15783 GCF_001698545.2 Rhinopithecus bieti | reverse complement strand
CTGAAATGCTGTTTTCAGCTAAAATGCTGCTTAAAAAAAAAAAAAAGCTTCAACAGTTCTTTACTGCTAACACCACCAGGATTCCCACTTGTTTAGGTGGCAAAGACCTGGGAAATCATGGTTGTCCTTGCAGAACAAGTACATTATTTTATTTATTATCCTTAAACTAACATGTATCACTTATTAAGCTTAAATATATAATTGTTTTAGATCAGATTCATTATCTTACACTAAACACAAAAAAAAAAATGCTGTAGCAGCCGCCAAATTTTTTTTTTTTTTTTTTTAAGACAGAGTCTCGCTCTGTCACCCAGGCTGTAGTGCAGTGGTGCGATCTCTGCTCACTGCAAGCTCTGCCTCTTGGGTTCTCGCCATTCTCCTGCCTCAGCCTCCCGAGTAGCTGGGACTACAGGCGCCTGCCACCATGCATGGCTAATTTTTTGTATTTTTAGTAGAGACGGGGTTTCACCGTGTTAGCCAGGATGGTCTCGATCTCCTGACCTCGTGCTCCACCCTCCTCGGCCTCCCAAAGTGCTGGAATTATAGGTGTGAGCCATCGCGCCCAGCCCAAATTTTTTTAAGTATAGAAGGAAAACTTTCTACTGTAAATCCTCTATTTCACCCAACTATTTGAAAGTTATATGTCTTTCTCGCAAATCTTGCATTTTTACCGTTTGCATGCCTTAATATCATGAAATTGTATCTACTGACAATACTCTTTCCACTTCCCTTAATTTCAATTCTGCCCATTTATCCTTCTTTTTTTTCTTTTTTTTTTTTTGGCGACATGGAGTTTTGCTCTTGTTGCCCAGCCTGGAGTGCAATGGAACAATCTCGGCTCACTGCAACCTCTGCCTCCCAGGTTCAGGCAATTCTCCTGCCTCAGCCTCCCGAGTAGCTGGGATTGCAAGTGTGCACCACAACAGCCGGCTATTTTTTGCATTTTTATTAGAGATGGGGTATCACCATGTTGGTCGGGCTGGTCTCGAACTCCTGACCTCAGGTGATCTACCCGCCCCAGCTTCCCAAAGTGCTGGGATTATAGGCCTGAGCCACCGCACCTGGCCAGCCCATTTATCCTTCGAGACCAACTCAAATCCTATCTTCTGCATGAAGTATTCTCAGACCACTATCATCATTCATTCCCCTTAACCCACTACAGGTAGAATTTATGGTTTTGGGAAGCAATGCAGTATAATAGTTAAGAGCCAAGGCTTTGAAGTCAGACAGATTTGGATTTTCTCACCTATTAACTGAGACCCAAAAGAAGTTACTTAACCTCACTAACCTCAGTCTCTTCACCTAAAAAAGACAAACATTAATATTTATCTACCTTATAGAGATGTTCTGAGGATTAAGATAATATATGTAATATATACTTTTTTTTTTTTTTTTTTTGAGATGGAGTCTGGCTCTGTCGCCCAGGCTGGAGTGCAGTGGTGTGATCTAGGCTCACTGCAAGCTCCGCCTCCCAGGTTCATGCCATTCTCCTGCCTCAGCCTCCCGAGTAGCTGGGACTACAGGCGCCTGCCACCACGCCTGGCTAATTTTTGTATTTTTAGTAGAGATGGGGTTTCACTGTGTTAGCCAGGATGGTCTCGATCTCCTGACCTCGTGATCCACCCGCCTTGGCCTCCCAAAGTGCTAGGATTACAGGTATGCACCACTGCGTCTGGCCCAATATATACGTTTTTAGATAGGGTCTGGCTCTGTCACACTCCTGGACTCAAGCAATCCTCCCACCTCAGCCTCTTGAGTAGCTGTGATTACAGGCGTGTGTCACCATGCCCAACTAATTTTTGTATTTTTTGTAGAGATGGGATTTCGACATATTGCCCAGGCTGGTCTCAAACTCCTGAGCTCAAGTGATCTGCCTGCCTTGGCCTCCCAAAGTGCTGGGAGTAGAGGCATGAGCCACATGCCCAGCCTAAAACATGCAATATTTTTATTATGTCTTGGGATCTCCCAGACCACCCACACATTCCGTGATTCACCAGGTCTCCAGGGACTCAGATTCATAGCTAAGGTTTATTACAGTGAAAGATACACATTATGGTCAGCAAAGGGAAAAGACAGGAGTCTAGAGAAATTCATGATCAGACTTCCATATGTTCTCTCCCTATCCTTCTACAGCAACAAAAAAAATACAGCAACAGGTGTACACATTTCTACCCAGGAAAGCCCATTAGAGACTTAGTGACCACGGTTTTCACTGGGGGCTGGTCTCAGAGGCACATACCAAAATTCCAGACTCTGAGGAGGAAAACATGTGTTCAGCATAAATCACATTATTTGTACCAACAAACCAGGCAAAGTGAACTACTTACCGGTTAGGGAACAGAGGGAAACCAAGTTTCCACATACCAGCCAAGGGCCAATCTTGCCGGCAGGCCTCTCTAAAGATAGCAGTCTCATGTCTGTTATGTTGGCTCTATTCTGTACAGTTTACCACAATGCTCATATTATAAGTTAACTACACAAATACATTGTAGATATCATTACACTGCAATACCATAATTAGTCAGGTGTGTTGGCACGCACCTGTAGTCCCAGCTACTCGGGAGGCTGAGGCAAGAGAATCACTCGAACCTGGGAGGCAGAAGTTGCAGTGGGCTGAGACCACACCACTGCACCCCAGCCTGGGTGACAGAGTGAGACTCTGTCTAAAAAAATAATAATAAATAAATAAACATTGCAAAACCATGTATCAACTCATGTTTCCAACAAAACATGTATAATTGTGGGCAGGGAAGGATATATACATGTTAAGCAGTGCTTTTTTTTTTTTGAGACGGAGTCTTGCTCTGTCACCCAGGTTGGAGTGCAGTGGCGTGAACTCGGCTCACTGCAACCTCCGCCTCCTGGATTTAAGCTATTCTCCTGTCTGAGCCTCCCAAGTAGGTGGCATTACAGGTGCCTGCCACCACGCCTGGCTAATTTTTGTATTTTTAGTAGAGACAGGGTTTTGCCATGATGGCCAGGCTGGTTTCGAACTCCTGACCTCGGGTGATCTGCTCACCTCAGCCTCCCCAAGTATAGGGATTACAAGCATGAGCCACTGCACCTGGCCAAGCACTGCTTCTTAAAATGGGTTCCCTGGTAAAATGGTTTTGGGAGATTTTGTATATTATTTCCTTTCTTGGACATTCTCAGTTCATATTAGCACATTAAAGGAACTAAGAAATTCTACAGTGGAGAGACTGGTATTTATATTACTTAATAACATGTTTCGCATTTGACCATGTAACACCTATTAACTCCCTGCTGACAACTTATGAAATGCTGTGCTAAGGCCAACAAATGTGTCCACCAATCTTGGCCAAATGGGAAAAGATGAAATGTCAGCAAGTTTTGAAAGACCACTATTAGAGCTAGAAATATGAAATCATCTGTTCCTGTGAGAGGCAATAAAGTAACAAAACTACTGGAAGGTACATGTGGAGCACCCTGTCTTTGTGAACTTGGCCTCCATGAGTTATAAAAAGAAAGAGAAAATGAAGATAATTTAGTTCCTACTTAAGAAGACATGACCATTTTTATACTAAATCTGGTTCGAGGGCCTGGCACAGTGGCTCACACCTGTAATCCCAATGACTCTGGAGGCAGAGACAGGAGGACTGCTTAAGGTCAGGAGTTTGAAATCAGCCTGGGCAACATAGCAAGACCCCATCTCTACAAAAAAATATTTAAAAAAAGATTAGCCGGGCACAGTGGTACACGCCTATAGCCCTAGCTACTTGGAAGGCTGAGGCAGGAGGACTGCTTGGGCCCAAGAGTTTGAGGTTACAGTGAGCTATGACTGAGCCACTGTACTCCAGCCTGAGTGACAAAGCAAGACCCTGTCTCTAAAAAATAAACACATAAATAACAAAGTCTGGTTTGGAAACCATCTACATATTTTATTTAATAAACAAGTTAATTTAACAGAAGTACAATAATCACATACTCTCCTTCCTGCCTACTAAAAAAGATAATTTCTGGCTGCCAGCATGACAGAGTGAGGATGTTAAGAAACCTCCCTCAAAAGCAATCCTAAAATTGGACAAAATTCAAAAACAACCATTTTAGTACTCCAGAATTTGTCCTAAGGAATACAACAAAATCAGAAGCATTTATTCGTGAAAACTACTGAACTTTTCAGGTAAGAACTGTGCAATCCGTGGTGTTTTTGCATAAGGCTGTTCCCATCACCCCCACCCAGTTCTATTGCCCAGCAATTCTACCAAAGTGGGACATTCTGAGAAAACAATAGGTTTGGCTGCTGTTGCTGCTACCATAGGGGATTCACTTGATTTGGAACTTTAGAAGCAGGTACTCCATTAGCCTGAGCTTAACAGGGAGATCTGAGAAGTGAGATAGCCATAGGGACTTGATAAATTCTCCACATGTCAGGCTATGAAAGGTAAACTATGGAAACTACTGGCATCTGTGACATTTTGACTTGGGGCAATTCTCATTCCCCCTTGCTCCCCAGCTCAGGGTTGTGGTAGCCAACAAACAGCAGCACTGCACACTATGGAGCAATCAGACCTCTTTTGAGCTCCCTTAAAACACCATTTCCAGTGCACAGTCAATATTTTGCAGCACCCTGGAAAGATTTCTATTTCCCAAGTGTGGTGGATATTTGATTTCACTCAAAGCTCTACTCACCTGGAAGTGGAAGAGCATGGTGGGAGGGAGAGTAGGGGGCTACCTGCAAGGCATTACTGAGACTATGGGAAAGTGCAGGTAACAACTCAGCTGCCTAAGGCTGATATTTCAGTTGGGGCAAATAAGAACCTAGACTAGAATTAAAAGGGAATTCTGGGAGAACGAGATGACCATAAGAAACTTTGAAAACCTCTAACATATTCTTGGGAATATAAAAGTCTGACATGCCCACAAAAGACCTAAGAAAGGAGAAGGTGCCAATCACTCACTTCTGGTTGACCCTGAGTTCCTAGGCAAGCAGGAAGTAAATCAAAGGTTGTCTTGTCTTGTAAACTGTCTGAAGTTTGATCTCTAACAGAGATCCCTTTGGAAAAGATATCCAGGCAAGGCACTTAGTGAACTCTTCTGACCAATCATGGCTCATCACTAAACGATACTGGCTCAGATGTGAACCTTGGGAAACCAGGCTTAAAAATTAAAAAATAAATAAATAAAAACAAATCCAACAGTGAGGCCTGGTGTATTGGCTCATGCCTATAATCCCAGAACTTTGGGAGGTTGAGGTAAGAGTATCTCTTGAGGCCAGGAGTTTGAGACCAGCCTGGACAACACAGCAAGACCCCATCTTTACAAAAATTTTGAAAATTAGCCATGTGGGCCCGGCCCGGGCACGGTGGCTCACACCTGTAATCCCAGCACCTTGGGAGGCCGAGCCGGGTGGATCACGAGGTCAGGAGATCAAGACCATCCTGGCTAACACGGTGAAACCCCATCTCTACTAAAATACAAAAGTAGCCAGGCGTGGTGGCAGGCGCCTGTAGTCCCAGCTACTCGGGAGGCTGAGGCAGGAGAATGTCGTGAACCCAGCAGGCGGAGCTTTGCACTGAGCCAAGATTGCGTCACTGCACTCCAGCCTGGGTGACAGAGCGAGAGTCCATCTCAAAAAAAAAAAAAAAAAAAATTAGCCATGTGGGCCAGGCGCAGTGGCTCACGCCTGTAATCCCAGCACTTTGGGAGGCCGAGCCGGGTGGATCACGAGGTCAGGAGATCAAGACTATACTGGCCAACATGGTAAAACCCGTCTCCAATAATATACAAAGAAAATTAGGACGGGCGTGGTGGCGCGTGCCTGTGTCTCAGTACTCATAAGGCTGAGGCGGGGAACGCTTGACCGGGCAGGCGGAGGTTGCAGTGAGCGGAGATGGACACCACTGCACTCCCAGCCTGGAGACAGAGCAAGGCTCGGTCTCTTCTTTTTTGAGACGGAGTCTCGCCTGTCGCCCCGGCTGGAGTGCAGTGGCCGGATCTCAGCTCACTGGCAAGCTCCGCCTCCCAGGTTTTAGGCCATCTCCTGCCTCAGCCTCCGAGTAGCTGGGGACTACAGACCCCCACCACCTTGCCGGGCAGTTTTTGTATTTTTTAGTAAGAGACGGGGTTTCACCGTGTTAGCCAGGATGGTCTTCGATCTCCTGACCTCGTGATCCGCCCGTCTCGGTCTCCCAAAGTGCTGAGATTTACAGGCTTGAGGCTTGAGCCACCGCGCCCAGCCGGGTTGGTCTCTTAAAAAAATAAAATAAAATAAAAAATTGCCATGTGTTGTGGCATGCATCTATAGTCCCAGGTACTAGGGAAGCTGAGGTGGAGGATTGCTTGAGCCCAGGAGTTTGAGGCTGCAGTGAACTAGATCATGCCACTACACTCCAGCCTGGGCAACAGAGCAAGACCATGCCTCTTTGAAAAAGAAAATCTAGCAGGGAATTCAATGGCCATACACTGCAGGGAATGTAAAATTTGTCCAGGAAAATCACTAAATAGCAACAAGAAAAACAACAACAACCCTTGAGGGGAAGAAGAATCTGATACTAGAGTTCTGTAATATATGATTTAAAATGTCCAGTTTGTACCACAAAATTAAGAGACATGCAAAGAAACAGGAAAGTATGATACATATGCAGGAAAAAAGGGGACCCAACAAAACATCCTAGAGGGGCCTATATTTTGGATTTAGTAGGCAAAGCTTTTATATCAGCTATTATAAATACAGCTGACCCTTGAACAAAACAGGTTTGAACTGTGCAGGTTCACTTATATGTGGATTGTTTTCAACCAAATATGGATAGAAAATACAGTATTCTGGGAAGTGAAACCTGCATACATGGAGGGCTGACATTTTGTATATATGTGCATTCCTCAGGGCCACCTGTGGAACTTGACTGTGTGGATTTTAGCATACGCAGGAGTCCTGGGACCGATCTCCACCTATACCAAGGGACAAACCGTATATTCAAACTTAAGGAAACTATGCCTAAAAAAATTAAAGGAAAGTGTGACAACAATATCTCACACCAAATAGAGATGGAAGTTGTTTTTAAAAAGCAAATTCTAGAGCTTAAAAGTATAGTATCTGAAGTGAAAATTAAATAGAGGGGTCCATTAAGAGATTTTAGTGGGAAAAGAAATAATCAACCAACAAGAAAACAGGTTAATAAAGAAATCCACTTTGAAGAACAGAAAGAAAAAAGAATTAAAAAAAGAAGCCGGGAGTGGTGGCTACGCCTGTAATTCCAGCACTATGGGAGGCCAAGGCAGGAAGATCACTTGAGGTCAGGAGTTCAAGATCAGCCTGGCCAACATGGTGAAACCCTGCCTCTACTAAAAATACAAAAATTAGCTGGGTGTGGTGGTGCTTGTCTGTAATCCCAGTTACTTGGGGGGCTGAGGCATGAGAATTGCTTGAACCTGGGAAGTGGAGGTTGCAGTGAGCCAAGATCACACGACTGCACTCTAGCCTGGGTGACAAAGCAAGACTCTGTCTCATAAATGAATAAATAAATAGATAAAATAAAAAATTTTAAAATTTAAAAAAGTGAAAGAGCCTCACAGACCTGTTGGACACCATCAAACATGATAAATATGCATAATAGGGGTTCCAAAAATAGAAAAGAAAGGGGCAGAAAAAATATCAGAATAAATAATAATTCTAAATTTCCAAAACCGAATGACAAATATTAATTTACACATTCAAGAAGCTCAGTGAACTATAACTAAAGTAAATTTAATGAGATCCATACCTAGACACTCATAATCAAATTGATGAAAATCAAAGACAAAAGAAAATCTTTAAAGAAGACAAAATTAGACTTGTCATGTATAAGGGACCTCATTAAAATTAAGAACTGACTTCTCATTGGAAACCATATAGGCCAAAAGACAATGAGATGACATTGTCAAAGTGTTGAAAGAGTAAGACTATCAAAGAAGAATTCACCTAAATCTTTCAAAACTGAAGGAGACCCGGCCAGGCACAGTGGCTCACACCTGTAATCCCAGTACTTTGGGAGGCTGAAGCAGGCAGATCACTTGAGGTCAGAAGTTCGAGACCAGCTTGGCCAACATGGTGGCACCACGTTTCTATTAAAAATAGAAAAATTAGCNGACACTCATAATCAAATTGATGAAAATCAAAGACAAAAAGAAAATCTTTAAAGAAGACAAAAATTAGACTTGTCATGTATAAGGGACCTCATTAAAATTAAGAACTGACTTCTCATTGGAAACCATATAGGCCAAAAGACAATGAGATGACATTGTCAAAGTGTTGAAAGAGTAAGACTATCAAAGAAGAATTCACCTAAATCTTTCAAAACTGAAGGAGACCCGGCCAGGCACAGTGGCTCACACCTGTAATCCCAGTACTTTGGGAGGCTGAAGCAGGCAGATCACTTGAGGTCAGAAGTTCGAGACCAGCTTGGCCAACATGGTGGCACCACGTTTCTATTAAAAATAGAAAAATTAGCCAGGCATAGTGGTGGGCGCCTGTAATCCCAGCTACTCGGGAGGCTGAGGCAGGAGAATCACTTGAACCTGGGAGGCAGAGGTTGCAGTGAGCTGAGGTAACACCACTGCACTCCAGCCTGGGCAACAAAACGAGACTCCATCTACAAAAAAAAAGAAGGAGATCCACACACAACACTGTGCTATAAACTCCTTGAAGAGGGTGACCTTCTCATAGTAATAGACATCATGCTTTGCTTTGCATGTAGTTGGAGATTGTTATGTTTTAAGAAAATGAGTAACAGTTTTCTATAGGTGAATTTTAATCTATAGAAAAAGAAGTGTGTCTTGTGAAAAGTATGTAATACAAGTTCAGGGCACCAAACTGTGCACTGTCTTTTGGGAGCCAACTGTTCAGTTGTGAGAGTTCAAAGGTGGACAAAAGCTAGTCTATATACCAGGGGAGAAGTGGATAAGGTAAATACAACTGAGATTTGGAAATAACCAGTTATAACAGTAAAGTAGCCATGCCTCTAGATTTACTCTCTTGTTTACCTATTCTTTATTTCAGAGACCTAATGTTAAGTATCAAAAGCAAAATATTTGTTGTGAAAAAGATCTGAAAAAATGGAAGATGACTAATTCTTGGGAACATGCAAAAGGAACTTTATGCTTTCAATGCTCATTCTAATAACTAGTTCTTCTTGATGACTGGAATACAAAGAATACTAAAAAATCTGAATTTAAATCGAACCAAGCATTTTTAGAATAAGACCTTTCCTGAATAATCCCAGCACTTTGGGAGGCCGATGTGGGCAGATCACTTGAGCTCAGAAGCTGTAGACCAGCCTGGGCAACATAAGGAGACTCCATCTCTATTAAAAAAAAAAATCAGCTGGGCATGGTAGTGTGCACCTGTAATCCCAGCTACTTGGGAGGCTGAGGTGGGAGGATCACTTGAGCCTGGGAGGTCAAGGCTGCAGTAAGCTGTGATGGCGCCACTGCACTTCAGCCTGAGGGACAGAGAGAGGCCCTGTCTCAAACACAAAACAAAAAAGATTGGAATGGAATCTTTATTATTTTACATTATTCCCCAAAACCCTAGAAAGTCTAAATCCAAATGGTTCTGATTTCTTTTACAAGAATGATTTTGTCTTTTCAAATTTTTAGGTGTCTTATTGCATAAAATAAAACTTTATTAATAGACTTATTAAGCAAAATAATTTTTTTCAATTTTCTACTTTTCAGTATTTTTTCTATCAACTTTATGGCAGAAAAGGAAGCATCTATTTTCTTAAACAGTTTTAAATAGCTAGCTATTTTAGCGTTCCTATTAAAATAGGATTCTACTTGTTATATTTAATTAAAGAAATTTAACCTGGGCCAGAACAGAAGGTGTTAAGAATACCAGATGTTTCTGTGAGCTGGAAGCTGTCACAGCAGTGACACACTTGAATTGGAAATCACCAAAATTTCCTTCTTATTTTCTAGTCACCAAACAAAACACAGGCATGCTTTTTCATACCTTATGTTTTGTAAGTTGAATTGTACCAGGCCCTTTAACAGCCCTTTTTTTTTTTTTGAGACGGAGTCTCGCTCTGTCGCCC
>NW_016817137.1:0-4406 GCF_001698545.2 Rhinopithecus bieti | reverse complement strand
GTGATCCGCCCGTCTCGGCCTCCCAAAGTGCTGGGATTACAGGCTTGAGCCACCGCGCCCGGCCAGCTAGTTCTTTATGTCCTTGTTTTTTAAAAACAAATTCCATAAATAGAAAAAAAATAAAAATAGAAACACTTCTAATAAAAAACTGAAAATTCATTGCTAGCTGACCTAACTTACAAGAAATATTAAAGTGAGTCCTTCAGGATGAAATAAAAGAATGCTAGTTACTCAAATCCACATGAAAAAATAAAGCACACTGCTGAAGAGAACTACATAGGTAAATATAATATTCAGTATAAATGTACTTTGTGTTTATAACTCTTTACTTTTCCTATCTGATTTCAAAGTCAACTGCATAAAGCAATAACTATAAAATTGTGTCAATGAGCTTATAACATATAAAGATGTATATAATAATAACAGTACAAAGAAGTGAGGGAATGTGTGTGTATATGTATCACACACATATATATTAGAGAAATGTTTTGTGTACCACTGAAGTTAATTTAGTATTAAACTGAACTAGAGGCCGGGCGAGGTGGCTCACACCTGCAATCCAGCATTTTGGGAGGCTGAAGCGGGCAGAACACCTGAGGTTAGGAGTTTGAGACCTGTCTGGCCAACATGGTGAAACCCCATCTCTACCAAAAATACAAAAAAAATTAGTCGGGCGTGGTGACACATTCCTGCAATCCCAGCTACTCAGGAAGCTGAGGCAGGAGAATCGCTTGAACCCAGAGGCGGAGGTTGCAGTGAGCTGAGATCGCGCCACTGAACTCCAGCCTGGGCGACAAAGCAAAACCCCATCTTAAAAAAACCAACCAACCAAACAAACAAACAAAAAAACATGACCAGGTGCGGTGGCTCACGCCTATAATCCCAACACTTTGGGAGGCTGAGGCGGGTGGATCACCTGAGGTCAGAAGTTCAAGACCAGCCTGGCTAACATGGTGAAACCCTGTCTCTATTAAAAATACAAAAATTAGCTGCGCGTTGTGGCAGGTACCTGTAATCCCAGCTACTCAGGAGGCTGAGGCAGGAGAATCCCTTGAACTTGGGAGGCGGAGGTTGCAGTGAGCCAAGGTTGCACTATTGCACACCAGCCTGGGCGACAAGAGCAAAACTTCGTCCCAAAACAAACAAACAAACAAAAAACACAAAACAAAACTGAACTAGATTGCTTTTAAATTAAGAAGCTCATTGTGGCTACCACAAGAAAATAACTGAAAAATATAAGAAAAGAATAATATAGGGCCACGTACTTTGGCTCACACCTGTAATACCAGCAATTTGGGAGGCTGGGTAGGAGGATTGCTTAAGCCCAGGTGCTCGAGGCCAGCCTGGACAATACAATGAGAGCCTGTATCGGAAAAAAAAAAAAATTGTTTTTTAATTAGCTGGGCATGGCACCATGCCCCTATGGTCCCAGCTACTCAGAAGGCTGATGTGGGAGAATAACTTGAGCCTGGGAGGTTGAGGTTACAGTGAGCTGTGATTGCACCACTGCACTCCAGCCTGGGTGACAGGGCGAGACCCTGTCTCAAAAAAGAAGAAAAATGAAAAGTATAGTATAATAGGCCGGTCATGGTGGCTCACGTCTGTAATTCGAGCACTCTGGGAGGCTGAGGTGGGCGGATCACCTGAAGTCAGGAGTTTGAGGCCAACCTGGCCAATGTGGCAAAACCCTGTCTCTACTAAAAATACAAAAATTAGCCGGGTATGGTGGTATGCACCTGTAGTCCCAGCTACTTAGGAGGCTGAGCAGAAGAACTGCTTGAACCTGGGAGGTGGAGGTTGCAGTGAGCAGAGATTGCACCACTGCACTCTAGTCTGGGTGACAGAGTGAGACTCCATCTCAAAACAAAACAAAAAAAGGATAGTATAATAATAATAAAAATAATTTTATCTATATATATATATATAAAGACACAATAGAATTTAAATGCTACATTGGAAAATATCTATTTAACATAAAAGAAGGCAGGAATACAGAGAGTCAGAGGATGAGGAGAAAAAGAAAAAAATCAAAGATGTACAGAAAACAAAGATAACAAAATGACAGGCATAAATCCTATCTCACATTAAATGGAAATGATTTAAATGCCCCAATCAAAAGACAGAGATCGAAGGAATAAAAAACATGATTTAAAGACAGAATCCTGATTTAAAGACAGAAATGCATTCAAAGTAAAAGAATATAAAAAGATATGGCATGCAAGCAGTAACCAAAAGAAAGCTGGATTGGTTGTACTAATATTAGAAATAATCTCTCCTCTAGCCATTCAAAATGCCAAAAGGAATGAAGGCTAAGTGGAAGAAGATGGCCCCCTCTCCTGCTATTGTGAGGAAGCAGGAGGCCAAGAAGGTGATGAATTCCGTTTGAGAAAAGGCCTAAGAATTTTGGCACTGGACAGGACATTCAGCCCTAAAGGGACCTCACCCACTTTGTCAAATGGCCCTGCTATATCAGGTTGCAGCAGCAAGGAGCTATCTATCTTCTGTAAGCGGCTGAAAGTGCCTCCTCCAAATAACCAGTTTACCTAGGCCTTGGACTGCCAAATAGCTACACAACTGCTTAAGCTGGCCTATAAGGACAGACCAGAGACAAAGCAAGAAGATCATTGGCCCAGATTGAGAAGAAAGTTGCCAGAGGGATGTCTCCACTAAGAGGCCTTTGAGCAGGGATTAACGCTGTCACCACCTTGGTGGAGAACAAGAAAGCTCAGCTGGTGGTAATGCACATGACAATGGATCTCATAGAGCTAGCTGTCTTCCTGCCTGCCCTGCATCATAAAATACAAAGGAAAGACAAGACTGGGTTGTGCAGTCCACAGGAAGACTTGCACCACTGTCGCATTCACATAGATTAACGTGGCAGACAAAGGAGCTTTGGCTAAGCTGGTGGAAGCCATCAGAACCAATGACAATGACAGACAGGATGAGATCCTCTGTCACTAGGGAGGCAATATCCTGGGTCCAAAATCTCTGGCTCTCATTGCCAAGCTGGAAAAGGCAAAGGCTTAAGAACTTCCCATTGGCCGGGCGCAGTGGGATTACATGCCTGTAATCCCAGCTACTAGGGAGGCTGAGGCAGGACAATCACTTGAACCTGGGAGGCGGAGGTTGTGGTGAGCTGAGATCGCGTCATTGCACTCCAGCCTGGGCAACAAGAGCGAAACTCCATCTAAAAAAAAAAAAAAAAAAAGGCTTCCCATTAAGCTGGGTTAAATGCAGACTGTTGAGTTTTCTGGACAAATAATAATAATTCTCCTTCAGCCAAAGAAAATGAAATATCAATTAAGACATAACAATTATAAGCATATGTGCAACTGCATTCCAAAATACACAAAGCAAAACTGACAGAATTGAGGAGAGAAATTCAACAATGGTTAGAGACTTTTTTTTTTTTTTGAGACAGAGTCTCAGCTCTGTCGCCCAGGCTGGAGTGCAGTGGCGAGATCTCGGCTCACTGCAAACTCCACCTCCTGGGTTCACGCCATTCTCCTGCTTCAGCCTTCCGAGCAGCTGGGACTACAGGCACCTGACACCACACCCGGCTGATTTTTTGTATTTTTAGTATAGATGGGGTTTCACCATGTTAGCCAGGAGGGTCTTGATCTTCTGACCCTGTGATCTGCCCACCTCGGCCTCCCAAAGTGCTAGGATTACAGGCGTGAGCCATCGCGCCCTGCCAGTTGGAGACTTCTATGACTCACTTTTAATAACTGATAGAACTAGGCAGATGATCAACAAAGAAACAGAACAGCCCTCTAAACCAATGAGGCCTAACAGACATATATGGAACATTCTACCCAACAACAGCAGAATACATACTTTTCTTAAGTATACATGAGTTCAAGACCAGCCTGGGCAACATAAGGAGACATTGTCTCTAAAACAAATTAAAAAAAAAAAAAAAAAATAGCAGGACATGGTGGCATGTGTCTGTAGTCCCAGCTACTTGGGAGTCTGAGGCAGAAAGATCACTTGAGTGAGACCGGGAGGTTGAGGCTGCAGTGAACCATGATCATGCCACTACACTCAACCCTGGACAACAGAGTGAGACCCTGTCTCAAAATAATAATATTAATAATAATAATAATAATAAAGAAGCATAAGACTTGTACACTAAAAACTAAAGATGATTGTTGAAAGAAATTTAAGAAAACCTGGCTGGGTGTGCTGGCTCACGACTGTAATCCCAGCACTTTGGGAGGCTGAGGTGGGTGGATCACATGAGGCCAGGAGTTCAAGACCAGCCTGGCCAATATGGCAAAACCCTGTCTCTACTAAAAATAGAAAAACTAGCCAGGTGTGGTAGTGCACATCTGTAATCCCAGCTTGCAGTAAGCTGAGATCATGCCACTGCACTCCAGTCTGGGCGACAGAGAGAGACTCTGTTT
>NW_016817136.1:81211-86087 GCF_001698545.2 Rhinopithecus bieti | reverse complement strand
TAAGACAATCTATCACTTTTCTATTTCAGTAAGATACATTTTAGCTTTGTGTTTGTAAAATTGTCTTTCTAATCTCAGACTGCATTTTATTTCCATTTTCTGTGACCTCTTCAGCTTTTGTGATTTCTGATGCCACAGACAGCTTTTATTAACTTTATTTTTTATTTTTATTTTGAGACGGGGTCTCATTCTGTCACCCAGGCTGGAGTGCAGTGATGCAACCTCGGCTCACTGCAAGCTCTGCCTCCCGAGTTCACACCATTCTCCTGCCTTAGCCCGAGTAGCTGGGACTATAGGCGCCCACCACCATCCCGGCTAATTTATTGTATTTTTAGTAGAGATGGAGTTTCACCATGTTAGCCAGGCTGGTCTCGATCTCCTGACCTTGTGATCCTCTCAAAGTGCTGGGATTACAGGCGTGAGCCACCACACCCAGCCACTTTTATTAACTTTAATCATTTATTTGTGATGCCAGAACAATTCAAAATTGATTTAGTCATATTAGCTAATTATCTGATCAATTCAGTGAGCAAATTCAGTTCAAACTCTTTTTTTGATATAATTAGCCAATGGTTTAAATGAAATTTCTTGTCAAATAAATAAGAGTTGTAGAACCAGTAGTCATGTAGACACAGCCACACTATGAGTTTTCTTCCCTACCCTATGTTATTGAACTATTGTAATATGTTGCACATTCCTTCGTTCAACAAATATTTACTAATTGCCAATTATGAGTTGAGCACTGTGCTAAGTTCTACAGATATAGTAAATATCTCTCTCTTTAATATGTTTACACACAGAATTATTCAAGAGTAGTCACTTAGTTTTTCCTACTCTATCAACATTGTGGTTTTAATAGCCATGTAGGGCTCATTTAGTTCAGGTACTTAATACTACTATCTACAGGAGCCAGATATCTGAGGGTGAGGAGAGACTTTATGAACAATAAAAAAAAAAAAAATAGATGATTATAGAGGTCCAAAGTCTATAAGGACTATACACATTTTACAAAGCCTACATATCAGCTTCCATTTGTTCTTCAGAAAGGAGCTAGTACTAGTCCTGGCCAATTATGGATCTTCTTCTTTGTGCCTTATGTTTGTACCTAATCTCAGAGTCTGATCTCTACCTTTTTCTTTTCTTGTAAGATCCTTCATTCTATAACTTAATCGTTATAGATTAAGTTATAATATTAATAACTCTAGAAATTACTGTGAAATTGCTGTATTCCTGCATCTCCAACTAGAGTTTGCTATCTCTGTGGTCTCACTATATGGATCAAAGTTGTTCTGCTGGTGATGACCAAGATGACAAAGGAGTGCTACTTTGGAAAAGCCATATCTTACTTGGATTCAGAGCTAAAAATAAAAAATAAAAAAAAAGTCCACTTGCAACATTGCTATTTGTCCATCCCATCTTCTGAGTAATACACTTAAACATACTCAGGTAATTACTCAGGTAATAGTGGTTACTATTTAATATATTTAATACGTATGCATTGCCAAACCTTGTGGAATATACTAGCATGAGAAATCTCATCCTCATCCTTTTATTTCAGTTGTTCTCAGGAGTTTAACTACTGTAGTGGGTGACTGGTGGTTCAGTAGTTAGAGCAGCCATTAAATGATTTGGTGTGTTTATAAGATTCTCCCCCAAAATTTGTAACTGTTATTTAGTTTCAATTTTTTAAAGGCTGACCAAACATCAAAATTAGTTGGCTGTTTATCTGGATTAACCTAAAAGGGAATGTCAAAAGCAAATCTTTATGCCATTCAGGCATTTCATTATCCATTTGCAGGCTGCATGATAGGGAAAGCTTCATTTTGCAATAGCATAATACAGATAATTGCTAATGAAATCTATTTGACACCACTAATACATGATGGTAGAACGAGACTGGAGAATTAAAATGTAAGGTCCTTGGGAATATGAGCTGTATCTTAAATCATATTTTCAAACCCTAGTAACTACACAGTGATGGGCACATAAATGCTCAAAAATTATTACATGATTCAAAAATACCAAAATAATTAAACTGATATTTGATTCCTGCTCCAGCTTAGGGATTTCATAAGGAAGTTTGAGAAACAGCCAACTTTTATAGTCTTGCACAAGGAGATATGTTATGCAGATGCCCAGATCCCCCAAAGACAACTGCCTTTGCACACTGTGTCAGGTGGGGTTTAGGGTTTTGGATTACTGGTTGTCCTACTGCTCTACTGAAACCTTAAGCAGAGGTTCTAAAAACATAAGCTGTAGAGTTGGGACTAACTCTGCATTTTGGCACTTGGAATTACTATCACAGTGAAACATGGGAGCGAAGAGTTCCACAGAGGGTCAAGGAGACAGTATCATCAGCTTTAATGAAATCAGCTCCATGTATGTTCAGTAAAGCATGGGATGAAGACTAATCACAAGCATCAAAGAAGATAGTGTTTTGTGACTTTGTGCATTATCGAATGTATTCAAGTGTTAACAAGATGATTATTCATTGCACCTGAATATGCGTCTAGGTTAATTTTTTTTATTGAAAGGAAATTTCATTAGGATAGTGTTTATTCACATTGATCCAGCTGACTTCAGAATATGATTATATATTTTTCTGCATCCTACTGCTATTATAAGATCCAGGCTTATGTTAGATTTTCTCTGGTATTAATTTTGCTTACTTTAACCTTTATTTCCTGTTCCGCCTAAACCCTCCTTTCTGGACAATTGCAAAAGGATGCCATAAATATCCTCCACAAAGGCATGTGTAAATATGATCATATTTTTGTGAGTCTCTGCTATGTGCAGTGCACAAATGCTATGAAATAAATGAGCACTTGGATGACTATAGTGAGTCACACCATTAAGACACCATTAAGAGTATAGTGAGTCACACCATTAGTGTGCTCAAGTATAGTGTTTTGTTGATATGCACAAATTAATTCTAAAGAGTGTTATCATAATTTACTCATGGTATATGTATTCAGATTCTTTGGAAGAACTGAAGACATCATTAGAAAATTACAGTATTATCTCAATATTTTAGTTGGCAGGAGGTTGTAACAACAAACTTTCCCATTTTCTTCTAACTCCTCTTCATTGTATCACTGACTCTGTGTACTGCATAGCAAGAGATAAGAGGAGCAGGAATAGAGAATGGGTAGGACTAATGTGGGGAAATTTTCTGGAGAAGTCCATTTCAATGTTAGCTTGTAAAATGAGAAAGATATGGGTAAGAGGGCAGTAGAGCCAAATTATAATGCCCTGCTACGTTCTTTTATGCCTTGGCATTAAGAGATCTTGGGCAGAGATAAAGCTATACAAATTCATATGGATAGTCATTTCCCTACCAGGAGCCACCCCATACTCTGCCAAGTAAGCCAAGTTAGGAATGTGGTATCTGAGTCATTGTGTGCTTTCTGATGCGAGAATGAAGATTTATGAGAAGAGAATCTTGATGAAAGGAGAGGGTAGAATACCAGATGTCCTAAAGCAGGTAGAGAGAGTAGAGAGTACTGTAAGAGGGTGACCTACCTTTCCACATATAGAGTTGTACTGTCCAGTGCAATAGCTACTAACTACAGGTGGCTATTTAAATTTAAATAAGCTAAAATTAAATTCAATTAAAAATCCACTTCCTTAGTCTCAGTAGTCACATTCAACACGCTCAATAATTGCATGTGGCTAACTGCTGTTGTATTAGATAGCACAGATATAGAATCTTTCTATCATCACAGAAAGTTCCCTTGGACAGCTTTGTTCTACAGCAATGGGCAGAAATAACTATTTGACACACTGGGGGCTAGGAGGTCTCTAGAGAGCCGTGAGTGCTGACATAACCACATAACTATTTTTTGGTGAATAAGTGAGAACACCAGTGGTATCAAAGCAGGAATCAACATCACAAATAGGTATATGTTTCACCATCCTGGAAAGTTCAAATGCAACTCTGTAATGCTTTCCACTGGAAGAATAAACATGACCATATATTTCAGTGAAGGTGATTGAGGGTTTCTTCTTCATTTTTTTTTTTTTAATTTGTGTTGATTTGGTCTGATGTTTTTAATTAAAGACACCTAGATGACTTAATTGTTAAACTGTCATCTATTTTAGTCTAATTTTCTATGTGAAACGAGTTGTCATACTCCCCTCAAAATATCATCTAGGCCAGGTGTGGTGGTTCACACCTATAATCCCAACAACTTGGGAGGCCAAGGTGGGAGGATTACTTGAGCCCCGGAGTTCTAGAGCAGCCTGAGTAACATAGTGGGACCTCGTCTATACAAACAGAATAAAAAACAAAAATCAGTCAGGCATGGTGGCATGTGCCTATAGTCCCAGCTACTCGGGAGGCTGAGGTGAGAGGATCACTTGAGCCCAGGAGATCAAGGCTGCAACGAGCCATGATTGTGCCATTGCACTCTAGCCTGGGTGATCAAGTGAGATCCTGTCTCAAAATATATATATATGTATATATATAATTTATTCATAGGCAAGGATTGTGATAGAGTTGTTCCCAGTAAGTCCTTATTGAATTAAAAGGAAGCTGCCTGCCTATGCTTTGTCAGAAGACAGCCACTAGTATTAAGTCTCCCTTTGCACCCTTCCTGGCTACCTCAACTGATCAGGAAGAAAATCCATTTATTTCAAATAAATTTGAAAATATTATATTTGCTTGAACACATTTGTTTCAAATGCTGCCTTACAGGAATTAAGGCATTCATTTATCTCTTTTTCAGTCTTTTATTCAATAATGGAGTACCTTTCATCTTTGAGGCACTATCAGCAGACCTTGTGGACTTTATGAGGTTAAATTATTCACTCTTTGCCCTGAAGTTATGTATAATACAATGACATATAATTACCAAAAAAAAAAAAAAAAAAAAAA
>NW_016817136.1:67252-79114 GCF_001698545.2 Rhinopithecus bieti | reverse complement strand
TACCTACTATATACTAGGTTTTAGCCTATGTAATTCCACTGTTACGCCTTACCATGTTCAAAAGGTTCATTCTGTTATTGAAATAATCAATTTTTAGTAGTAGCTAAATATGAATATTCTTAGAGTCCAGTGGGTAGTGGATAGCATTTCTTGACTTTGTAGCCTGCAGAAAGTCAGCCTCAAATCAGCATTTGGGAGTACCTTACCTCTTTCCCTTTCCACCTCTCTGCCCTCTTCCTAGAGTTCTGGCTCCATCACGCTAGTGGCCTATTTGATGGAAGCCTGTGAGACTATCTTTCCTGGATCCATGCTGGTTCTTTCAGACTTCCACAGAGATAAGTTTACATGCCTTTAGATTTGTGATAATGGGGCATCTATAAAGAGAAGTAAATCTCTCTCTTACTAATGCTGATAATTTATTGTGTAAAACTTTGCCTTGGGGTGCTAAAAAGAACCTTTACCATACATAAGGGGTAAGATTGGAAAAGAACTATAAAGCACAGCACTTCCTCCTGCTCCTTCTCCCAGCATTCACATATATTATCTCATCTAATCAGAAAGATGTTATGGAAGACATTGAGGAATGTAGATATTGAATATGGTAAGAAGACACTGTGTGTAAAAGGACAAATTCAAGTGCCAAGTTTGTTGTTGTTGTCACTGCTTGTTTGTTTTTTTGCTGTTCAATCAAGCATATTACACAGAATAAATCATATATAGATTAATTCTGAAGAGTGAGTCATTGAGTTTGGAAAAGGGGGGAGAATGTGGAAGGGATCAATAGGACATAATGCTGCAGAAGTTGGTAGGAAGTTGGCTAGGTTGAAGAGGGTCTGAAATGCCAACTAAGTAGCTTTTCTTAGTTTGGGATGCTAAAGCAAAGTACTAGAGACTGAGTGGCTTCTAAACAATAGAAATTTATTTTTCACAGTTCTGGACATTGGAAGCCAGAGATCATGGTGCCAACATGGTAAGGTTATGATGAGGGCTGTATTGCAGATTGCAAATTGCCGACTTCTCCTTGTATCCTCACATGTTGGAAAGAGAGCTAGCTCTCATGTCTCTTATTATAAGGGCACTAATCCCATTCATGAGGTCTCTACCCTCATGACCTAGACACCTTCCAAAGACCTGACTTCCAACTACTACCAAATTGGAATTAGAGTTTCAACACATGAATTTTTAAGGGACATATTCAGTCCATTAGAGGTTGGAAATTATTCCATGGAAAACAAGTAGCCAAACCATCACTGAATGCGACTCCAGCTATTTAAACATGATGCATGTTGCTTGTTCATCCTTTTTATGAGCTAAACTCATATTCACACAGACAGATGTCATCTAACACAGTGGGAGAGGAGGATGTGTGGTAGAGCTGCCTACTTGGTTCATTCAGTTACCATCAGGCATCTAATGGTTCAAATATGCTAAGGGGAGGAGAGAGAAACAAAAGAAATAAAATTGATGACCTCTGACCTGAGGAAGTTGATAGTTCAATTAAAGAATAGGTTATGGCTACATTTAACATGAATGAAAACACTGTAGCAGAAAATGTTATAGAATACTCCATAGTCGTTCTCCTTTTACCTATTAGAACCCCAATTTTGTTGTTGACAGCAACCTGCCTTCTCAGATTTGCTTACACCTAAGGTGGCTGTGTGACAGACTTCTGCCCAATGACATATGCTGAGATTAGGCACTACCTCTTCCTGCTTTCCTTCTCTTCTTGACTAGAATGCAGACATTAGGCTGGAAGTGGAACAACCAGCTTGGGACCATGAAGTGACAAGCACAAAGTTGGCAATCAAATGCCAAAGATAGAACAAAAGGATATAAGGAACCTGGAACGTGAATGGCATTCTGGCACAAAGCAGCCCTGGGCTGCTTACTTCTGGCTTTTTTGTTATATGAGATGAAAAAATCATCCACTTGCTTCAGCCATTGAGATTACATTTTCTGTTACTACTCAAAGCCAAATGCAAACCCAGTTGATACAATACTCGAGGAATAGCCAATCCCAGAGTGCAAATGAATATGCAAATGCAAAGACCCTAAGGAGACTTTATGGAAAAATGTTTCAGCTAGGTGTTTGAAGGATTAAATGAATAATTTCAGATGTTCAATAGCAAATGCTAATGCAGGGTTGTAATATAAAATTATGTTCATGAGACGAAAGCATTTAAATGAAGCCAATTGTGAAATAAATTAGTATTAGGGGTATGAGAAATGGATGTGGATATGTGGAGGTGAAGAGGTGCCAGTGGTGGGGAGGAGCATCAGAAATCATGGGGCCCAAATAGCAACTAGAAAATCTTCCAACCTCATTATCCAAAAAAGAGGTTGCAAGGGAATGACCTGGCCAGAATAGAAGCCCTTTCCCTGATACTCACATCCTTATTTATTCTGATAAATGAATCTATAATGTGTCTCAGGCCAAGCCTAAATGAATGCCATTCTTTTCATTAGTTATTTTAAAATCAAGTTTTCTTTAAAAGGAAGGTTTTAGATGTTACCTAATTTAGAATTTCTCATTAACCACTACTTATATTTTTCCAGAGTTCAATCTAAGGCTGCATCTTTCAATTAAGATTTTAAGCTATAGGCTATATGTAATTCTACGAAAAATGCCCAGATACAAAGGAAGGAAGTATTTGAAACCTCACAGCGTGAACATTAGTTTAGAAAGCTTCAACATTTGCCAAAGTCTTTGAATGAGTTTGTTCTTTTAATAGGTTTACCTTAAGGGATGTTCAACCAGAACATAACTGGTGTTATCATATAGCTTAAAATGCTGGGGTTGGGGGCTGAGATATTTTCCCCATCTTAAATTTGCAACTCAAAATAAATTCGGTTACAATTTTTTTATGTGTAGCACTAAAGGCACGCTACTGTGTTCCAGAGAAAGGCAACCTCTGATCTCATCATTTTTGATGCTATATTTCAGAATATTTAGTTTTAAATAGGACCCCCAAATGACATTATAAAGGGCATGCAGCTTAAGGCAAGCTGTCATAGAGACTAAAAATTTAATATGGTTTTCTTCTAAAAGTGGTTGGCTACAAACGTAACAGTGGTACCCTATTATTTCCTTTGCATATAATTAACCTATCACAACCAATGGTTATTTTCAATTATGTGGCATCAAATGAATCTTAAAAGAGATTGAAATAAGATCCACGGTAGCTTTGGAGGATTCCTGCAATTGACAGTTTGACACAGCATGGCTTCAGATTATGTCAAATCTGACAAAAGCATGTGTAGCCTGCTTAAAAGGAGAATATTTTTTCAATTCTATCTTGTTGGAAATATTTGCCATGAAGTAATAATAATGCCTTTAATATGCAAATGATTATAATTGCATTTATTACACTGTCAAATGGAAGCTCAAATACCAGCTCTTTGTTTTGCAACCCAGCACATCACACAGAATAAGAGAAATGACTGCTTTCATCATAGAGTTCATAAGAGGAAGAACAAATTCTCTTTCCCCTGAAGTTGCTTTCATTTTCTCTCGGATATGTTCTTTTCCACAACCCTGAAAAAAATAAGAATTTAACTGATCACTGAAGCATTCTGACATTCAGATTTTCTCCTTAGTCTTTATCTCCATCCTGATGATCCTATATGTGTCCAACACTTTTGGTAAGAAAAATTGCACCTTTGAAGGGAACTTTACAGTAAAGTACCCCATGTAACTATCTTTATTCTTATCCACTGTTTGATCTTACTGTTCATTTTTTAAAACTTCCCAGGGGTCTCATTTTTTCCTCATCACTTTAACAGGAATAATGTTTTGTGCTGTTCATTTTTTTCAGCAACCTCCACTTCATTCACCTTGGCTCATTTCATTAGCCAACAGTCCCTGAAGGATTGCCATCTTCCACTCCTTGCTGGAGAGGCCCTGCCTGGATGCAATGGTTTTTCTACCATTAGGCACATGCGGTGGGAGGGGTGGAAAAGCAGGGGGAAGTAGTTTCTTTGCAGCTTCAGTGAAGATTCTTTAAATCTGTGACTTTTGAAAGACATTTCCAGCATATGGGCCTTCTCTATTTTCTCACAGAGACACTTTAATTCAGAACATTAAATACTTAGGTCTCCTAGTGTACATCCTGTACTCCAAAGATTACAGTCAGAGTCTCCTTTCAACAGATGGTTGTGTGTGTGTGTGTGTGTGTGTGTGTGTGTGTGTGTGTGTGTAGGGGGGTAAATTCATTGTCTTTCCTTTATTTTTTCACTTACTCCATTTGCTCCTGCTAATCTTTCCTGTGCCTTGGCTGATTTCCCTTCTCCCATTGGTGGATGCAGCCACTTACACCAATACTTCATCATTCCCAAAACTTTATTTCTTTGGATTATTCTTTACTATTTTTCCTCCCATCTACCTATGGTAGGTAAATGAGCAGACTTACCTTCAGTATGGGAAGATTCTGGGCCACGACATTTTGTTCTTTCTTTTCACTCCTTTGAATCACTGTTCAAACTCGTAGTTAAGATGTAAATCTTAGGAGGGTTATACATTAAGCCAGTGTCAGTTAATTCCTCTGCACTAATTACTTTGTTAGAGATTAGCCTCACCATCAGCCAGCCTCAAAGGAGTGGGGCTTATGGTATATAAGTTTAGGTGCCATGGGGAATAGAAAGGGTCCTTGCATGGGATCTTCCCAAGAAGGGTATAATCTACCTCTTTATACCACTGCCCTTATGCAAGCTCTTTTTTTCAGTAGCCTCCCCAGTGTCTATTCCTCAAATCATCTGCTCTGTACCGAGTCATCTTTTTAAAACTCACGTATCCTACTTAAACCCTTCAGTGACTCCCTGTTGTTTACATGATAAAAATGTAGCTCCTTAACCTGGTTAAGATGTTCAGGACTAGACCTTAGTAACTATCTTCTGTCTCTGACTATCATTCACCATCTTCTCACTTTGCTTTTTAGTCATGAAGAATTGTTTCTACTTTTCTCATGTACCCCATGTGATTTGATGCCTCTGTGTCTTTGTTCACAGTGTTTCTCATATCTGGAATATACTTTGTCATTGTTTGGCCAATAATCCATCCCCAATTCCTGCTCCCATCCCCAGTGCCTGCCAATTTTAGTAGTACATAATAACTGCTAAAATTGTATTGGTTGAATGATTGATTGAATGAATGAATGTTTTTTATACATCTCTCAACTTTTCTCAGGGATTCTTTCGCTTAGTATATCCACACACCCTCTTCAGCAGTCTAAGGAGCTAGTCAGGTACCTCTGCTTGCCCCCAAGTCACCCTATATTCCCCCCATTTATAACACTTACTGTAATGCTGTGAGCTTCTCTAAAGGCAAGGACCATATTTTATTCTGCTCTGTCCCTAACACCTGAAAGAGGGCCTGGCTGAGAACGGATGTTCAGTAAATTATTTTTGAACTTAAATGTTTCTTGAACCTAATTTATATTTTGGTGAAGAAGAATCAGCAAATCCCTTGTCAAGTAAAACCTAATTTCTGCTCTTCTAACACCAAACCAGTCTCCTGAAGCCAGAAGATCTCTTAAGTCCTTTGAATAGTGACCACTATTTTAGATATTAAACCGAAATAGAGCATGTACAATTTCCTTATGAACCTTACAATGTTACACTGATGAGTTGCATTATTATCTGTTTTGTACATGTCAAATGAAACTTCTCAGACCACTTCCAATCAAGGCTAGGGCCCTACACTTTCCTACTTCTTCCTTCCCCTGTTTCCTTTAGTCCCTAAAAAACCTAGAATTCCCCTGCAGTCAGTAGTTCAGTACACAGAAGAAGGCAAGTTGGTTAGGAACTGTCAGAGTTGAGATTATTTACTGAGAATAGCATTAGCAGGGGTCTAACTTTATTAGATTCAAAATTGCCCAGCTGCTAAGGTGGCCCTGCAGACTCAAAGTAACACTTAACAGATTCACCAAGTATTCCCAGCATGGCCACTTACTTTTAATCTGCCTCCCAGTCTTTCAGAGAGATAGGAAGTCCCCCTCTATGTCCCTGTGGATGTCTAATCATTTATTAGGGGGGGCCTAGGTTTACTACAGTGATCCAGCCTGCACTAATGTCAGAATCCTCTCCTTTGCTACTAAGATTATATAGTACCTCTCACTCAGATCCTAAAAAATCCAACCCCGGCTATGAATGACCTTAACCCTGTTCTACCCTGCTATGGTTTGAACGTTTGTGTCCCCTCCAAAATCATATGTTGAAATCCTAACCCGCAATGTGATAGTATTAAAAGGTGGGGCCTTTGGGAAATTACTAGATCAAGAGGGTGGATCCCTCATGAATGAGGCAATTGCCCTCATAAAAGAGGCCTCAGGGAGCTTCTTTGTGCCTTCTGTTACATGAAGACACAGTGAGAAGGCACCATCTATGAAGCAGAAAGCCGTCACCAGACGTCAAATCTGTTGGTGCCTTGATCTTGGACTTCCCAGCCGCCAGAACTATGAGAATTAAATTTCTGTTGTTTATAAACCACCCAGTCTAAAGTTTTTTTGTCATAGCAGCTCCAATAGATTAAGACCTGCCCCTTCCTGCAAACTAGATATATCCTACTCTGCTTTCTAGGGTGGTCCAAGGGGTTCCATTCCCATTCCTACTGACCTTACGCCATATTCTTCTGGCTCTAAATTTGCATTCTAGACCTTCCCAGGGCCTTGCTTCTTATTCCTGCTGTCCAAAGAAAGTCTTAGAAAGTTTCAGAAAGCATTTTATAGCCCTGGTTTACAAGAGGGTAGAAAAATGTTTTTTGCCCTACTCATTCCTTCTACCTGAGTAACCTAGAGTTTACCAAATTTTCTTATATGGCTAATATAAATATTTGTATCTTATACTAAAGAAGCTACCCTTTCTGGCTTCCTAGTCACTTAATTTTTTTAAAATATAGCATCTTTATTGAGATATAATCCACATACCATGCAGTTCTGCCATTTAAAGTGTACACTTCAATGATCTTTAGTATATTCACAGAGTTATCTTACCAAACCAAATTTGCTTCTGTCCTCCTGGTACAGCAAAGCCAAACAGTGACATTGGGATTTGCAGTGAGAAAAAATGAGACATTTATTGCAGGATACCAAACAAGGAGAATTGGACAGCTAATGCTTAAGACCTGAGCTCCCTGGTGCCTTACAGGTAAGGGTTTCTAAAGGTGGGGAGGCAGAAGTTTTAGGCAAAGTCATAAATCATTACATAGAAGCTACATTGGTTTGGCCTAAAAAGGCAGGACATCTTGAAGAAGGGTATTACAGGTCATAGATTTTGGATTTAAAGGTTTTCTGGTTTGTGATTGGTTGAGGAAGGAAAGCTTTGTCTAAAATCTTGGGGTCAGGTCAGCAGAAAGAAATTTTGAGCTCTGGCATATGGGTGTGACTTTCAACAGGCCCCTCAGGGAGACATTTGGAACAAAGAAGAGATGTCAGGGTTTAGTCCTCAGTTTCCCCATAGCTGAAGCCTATGTGCAAGTGGATGGCATTTTCCATTTGATGGGGTCTGGGTTTCTGAAAAACAACTCAGGGACATTTGTTAAGATGTTATCTTTAGTTTCTATAGGAAACCAAACATTCTGTCTCTCTAATTTCCTTAGCTATTGTTTTAAGCTATTATTACCTTTTCACTTATGAGGCTGCTCATTTACTTATCAGGGTTAGCTAGGTGCCTAGAATTTCCCTTGAAGGCAGAGAGATTTTCCTTTATTTCTATGCTTGAGGGGAGGACAATAGGCACCTAAGAAGGGTCCCTGCTTGCCTCAGTTGTGTAATCATTACCACAATCAATTTAGGAACATTTTCATCATGCCCAAAAGAAACCCAGGCCTATATTAACAGTCATCACCCATTTCCTCTCAACACCCCTCTAATCTCCTGGCAACCATGAATCTACTCTCTTTTTCTATGCCTGTTCTGGCTGTTTCATATACATGGAATCGCATATGTGGACTTTTGTGCATTCTTTCACTTAGCATAATGTTTTTAAGTTTCATCCATGTTGTAGCATGTATCAAAACTTCATTCCTTTTTATGGCTGATAATATTCCATTGTATGTGTATGCATATTTATATCACATTTTGTTTATCCATTCATCTGTTTATGGACATTTATATTGATTCCACTTCTTGGCTATTATGAATAATGCCATCATGAATATTCATGTATAAGTTTTTGTATAGGCATATGATTTTATTTCTTTTTTGTATATACCTAGAATGAGAATTGCTAATTTACTTCTAAAATTAAGACCCAAGATTCCTACAGAAAACAAACATCTGCTATGTTCTCTAATGGGGGTGGAAGGAGGAAAGTTTTGCCATTTCCACCTTGTAAATCAGTAGGGTAAACAAACCTAATTATTAAAAGAGTTACCTTTTTCCTGTCTTTAGAGTAATCAAAGCAGAGCATTCTTGGTACACAAGCCCCACGTCAGGAAGTAATTTTTGTGTGTGTGTGTTTATCAAAAGTCAATGATATATTGACATTTGCATTACTAGTCATCCTGTTTTAAAGTGAGCGATGAAACACTCTTCTCCTAGGAAACTATTTTTTTCTCCATATATGGACAGAGCTAATCAACAAATGGACCTATGGCAACCTCCACGGTGTGACACATATTCTGTATTCTCAGGAGCCTGTGCATATTACAATTCTGGTGGTAAGTGTAATGTCATAACTTTCAATTTATACCTGAAGAGCAGTGGTTGGTTGACAGCATACAAAGGAACATATGTGAAAATGTACTTTACTAGTTGGATTTTATAAATAGTATGTTATGAATTTGTCATCTAGTAGATTTCATGAAACCTGTATGTTTTAAAAAAAATTCCAGCATTTTATTGATATTTAGAAAATATGTTTTGGTTCCAAGAAATAGAAGTGCAATCTCTTACAGGCAGGTGCAAGGGTGAGGAATATAGTGGTTTATAATTTCTCCTTAAAGAGGGTTTCTGAGTTGCCATTTCACATCCATTAATGGATTTAAAATTATTTTTCTGATTCTTAGGCATTCTTAAAAGGAAATCTCCTTGAATAGCAAGAAAATTATCATAGGCCACGCTATTATCTCAATATTTGTATCCCCCTAAAATTCATATGTTGAAGCCTAATCCTCAAAGTATTGGAATTAAGAGTTGAGGCCTTTGGGAGATGATTAGGTCATGACAGCTCTTTTATAAGGATTAGTACCCTAATAAAAGAAGCTCAAAGAGTCTTGTTCATCCTGTCTACCATTTGAAGACACAGCAAGAATGTGCCATCTTTAAAGAGGAGAGCAGCCCTCACCAGACACTGAATCTACCAGCACCTTGATCTTGGACTTCCCAGCCTCCAGAACTGTGAGAAATAATTTTCTGTTGTTTATAAATTAGCCAACCTGTGGCATTTTGTTATAGCAGCACAAATGGACTGACAGAGGTCAGTCCTTTGGCTGACGCACATGCTCTTTGGCTCTGTCTACAAGGCTTTTAAAACAACAAAATTAGCTGCTCCTCTAGTACAATGCTCTTACCTTTGGTTTCTTTATGGGAGGGGAATCTATGGAATCTTTTTAAATGCCAACATGAATTTAAGGTATGTCTACATGTATGATCCCCTTAGACTGAACTTTCACTCGAGTAACTTGAGGGTCTAGAAAGAGTAACATAATAAAAGCCCTTAAATGAAAGTTCTACAAAATCTGTAAAAAATAGTGAGAATAGAGGAAACTGAGCAGCAGACTTAACATCTAGTTCAAGTCCTAGTCTGCTGCTTACTAGGTATATGACAATGAATATGTTGCCTGAAACTATTCTTTGCCTTAGTTTCATCATCTGTAAGTAGGCGTAGTAATCATAGTACCTACCTCATGATGTTATGATGAGAACATGTATATTAAGGTGCTATACAAATGGTAAAACATGGCTGGGTGTGGTGGCTCACACCTATAATCCCAGCACTTTGGGAGGCTGAGGTGGGTGGATCACCTGAGATCAGGAATTCAAGACCAGCCTGACCAACATGGCAAAACGCCATCTCAACTAAAAAATACAAAAATTAGCAGGGTGTGTTAACGGGCACCTGTAATCCCAGCTACTTAGGAGGCTGAGGCAGGGAGAATTGCTTGAACCTGGGAGGTGGAGATTGCAGTGAGCCAAGATCATGCCACTGTACTCCAGCCTGGGTGACAGAGCAAGACACCATCTCAAAATAAAATAAAATAAAATAAAATAATAGTGTTCCCATAATTGTTTTAAAATTGATTCATATTTTAATAGTCATAAGAAAGCAATGATCCTATGGTATGAGGATTGAGGTATAGGGGCAGCCTGGATTTACATGAATTTAAATTTTCATCAGTTAACACAAGTTCTTTTCAAAATCTAGGCTTTTGTTTCACTTTACTTCTTCACAGTAACATATATGAGATGAAGACACTCATGTATCAGATTAGTTCAATATCAGTATAGAATCATCAGCCAAGCAGGGACATGACATCAAAACACAAACTAAACACTAGTTAATGAAGAACTAGAGCATACAAATACTATTATCAAAAGACACGCTGTGTCATCAGGACTTGATTTTGGTTACTCTCTTTGGTACTGGGTTAGACTTCAACCTTTAATTTTGGTCTGCCGGTGAGGTGGAGTGATAGCAAAGTGGAGCAACCTCTACTTTCAGGGTACTGAGGTACAAGCCTAGTTTCAGCTACATCTGTTTCCACTAGGCCCACTGAGGGCTAAAAATCTATCTGTTCAAATATTTGACTGGAGCTAGAAATGGCTTGTTTAAAGGGCCCCAGATGCCTTTCTTTCTCTATACAGTGCATTCTTTTTGGCTTATCTTTGCTTCTAGGTCTTGTTAAATATCTTCATTCCTTGGTGTAAATGAACAGCTGCCTCAGTAGAAAGATTTGCTATCTGTTTCAGACTGGACTGGGCTGACAGTTCTTAGGCTGCCTCAGCCTTAGGGGAAAGAACTAAATGGTTTGTCTTTCATGGAGGTTAATAAGTACTTCTCTTGTTGGTTGGTTTGTGTATAACAGCTCAGGCTTTGGCACTCAATCTGTCATGGATCTTAATAAATTACCCTCTGTTTATGCACTTAGAAATAACACTTGTATTACCAGTATAGCTACCAAATGTTGAAGTAAATTACCACACATGACAAACAGATCTTAAACCATTTGATCGACTATTTCCTTGACCTGGCTTGGAATGTGAGGAAATGGAAAAAAAAAAATCAAGTGATAGGAATGTTTTGCATTTGTAGAGAAATAGAGGAAATCCACTCTAGTTCTAAGGGAAAACATGCATAGCAACTATTATTCCAAGGAGATTGTTTAGGTGTCACTATTTCAAAGTTTGCTATATATTTTCAAGTTGTTAGGAAATATTTCTAAATTGTGTCTACTTCCCTGTCTTAATAAAAAGTTGATCAAAATTAAATAAATCTTTCCATAATGTTGGGAAATCTCATCGTGTCCCTGACCATCTTTACTGTACAACTGTGGTGCTTGGTGTCTCTGGACCACTGCTTTGATCATCAATGAAATATGTCTAGGATCATACATGGAGATGTAAAAGGTTTAGGAAATTGAGCTGAATTGCATTGAGCACTTCATTCCTTGCTAGTATTTTTAGTAAAATTACTACCACGATTTTTTTCTATGTGACTTGCCATCTTTTTTAAGTAGAACATTCAAAACATGACTTGAGAGTTCTTTTAGTTGTAATCTAGCTGATTAAGATTTTATTCTATTAGAAAATTAGACAGAAAAGGGAGGTAGAGAGAGAGAAAGAGAGAATATTACATTAGCCAAAATGGTGTCTACTCTACGGACACATTTACGATATAGAAGGTTTTTTTGGTTTTTTTTTTGCTTTG
>NW_016817136.1:61168-66710 GCF_001698545.2 Rhinopithecus bieti | reverse complement strand
TATATATATATATATATATATGATGGAATACTAGTCAGCTATAAAAAGGAATGAAATAATGGTGTTTGCAGCAATCTGGATGAGATTGGAGACTATTATTCTAAGTGAAGTAACTCAGGAATGGAAAACCAAACATCACATATTTTCACTCATATGTCTGAACTAAGCTATGAGGATGCAAAGGCATAAGAATGATACAATGGACTTTGGGGACTTGGGGGAAAGGGTGGGAAGGAGGTGAGGGATAAAAGACTACAAATAGGGTGGAGTGTGTACTGCTCTGGTGATGGGTACACCAAATTCTTACAAATCACCACCAAATAACTTACTCATGTAACCAAACACCACCTGTACCCCAATAACCTATGGAAAAAATGGAAATAAATAAACTATGGTATCACCATAAAAAAAAGTGGGCAATATGATTACATGAAAAAGTCTTATTCCCAGAAAAATTATTTTTTCAGTTATATACTGCTGAACATGAATGCATACAATTCTTCTTAGGAAAGAATTTTCAGGTGGTTGACTCTCATTCTATTTGTAGTTCACTGAGTGTACTCTATGGTCCATAAAAATAACAAGGAAACTTTTTATTATTTGATACTGCATTATTCTAAGTTGCCACTGCATAGCAACAACTACTTCCTTTGTTGTTTAGTAAATTCTCAAATCAAATTAATTGAGACATTTTATATGCCCTGTAATTATTTAGATCATACATGGTGAGCATTACATGCAAAATCTTGTGACTATCCATATGTAGTTTACATGGGCCTTATTCACAATCACTTAAATGTCTAGTCAGAAAACTTCCAAATTCCTATCACGAATCTAATTTAGTGAGTTTGAATGTCCCCTATAAAATTCACATTGAGATTTAATTGCCATTTTAACAATATTGAGTGGTGGGACCTATAAGAGCTGTTTAGGTCATGAGAGCCCTACCCTCATAAATGGATTAACACCATTATAGTGGGAGTGAGTATGTTATTACCAGAATGTGCTTCTTATAGAAGGATGAGTTTGCCCTTGTTTTGTCTCTCTCTTTGCCCTTCTGCCATTGGATTGTACAGCAAGAAGATCCTTGCCAGATACTGGCCCCTTGATTTTGAATTTCCTAGCCACCAGAGCTGTCAGCCAAAACACTATTGTTCAGTGTAAATTACCAGTCTGTGATATTCTGTTATGGGTGCACAAAACACACTAAGACAATCAGTTGATTATTTTGTTTATTTAGTTTAAACTCTGACTGCAAGAATTTTTTTTCTTGAGGTGAGGTTTTGCTCTGTTGCCCGAAAATTTGACATCTGTATGTTAGTTCTCTTTCAACATATATTAATAACAGATTGACTTTGAATAGTTCTTCCAACTTAGAGTCCTTTCGGGAAAATGAGCAGGTCTCTGTAAAGGATACCATGTGAACTAGATTATGTGCTAATGGTAAATACCATTATAATATAGCTAACATTTACTGAACTTGTTTTATATTCCAGCCACATTACCTATATAAACTTAATTCTGACAACAATTCAGTGAGGTGGACATTGTTTTCATTATTGCCAATAGATGAGAAAAGTGGATAACAGGGTGGTTAAATAAATTGCTCAAGTTTGCACAGGTTCAAAGTGGCAGACCTGTAATACGGACTCAGGCACTCTGACTTCAGTTTTGTAAAGCAAAAAATATCTGAGACAGATTTTAATCAATTTAAATAGAGGCTTGTTTTGCTAAAGTGAAGGACGATGGCCGATGACTCAGCCTCAGGAGGTCCTGAGAACATGTGCCCAAGGTGGTTGGGTTATAGCTTGGTTTTATACATTTTAGGGAGATGGAACTTATAGGCAGAGACATAAATCAATACATGTAAGGTATACATTGGTTTGTCCCAGAAAGGCATGACATCTCAAAACAAGGGCTTCTAGGTCATAGGTAGATTCAAAGATCTCCTGATTGGCAATTGGTTGAGACAATTAAGCTCTGTCTGAAGAGATGAAGTCAGTTGGAGTGAAGATAAGGGGTGTTGTGGAAGCCAAGGATCTTGTCATGTATATGAAGCCTCCAGGTAACAGACTTCAGAGAGAATAGATGGTGATTTTCTCTTATCGGACCTTAAAAGGGTGTCAGACTCTCCAAAAATGACCTAGTAAGGGAAAGAGATTCTTTCTCTACAGAATGCATATTTCCCCCAAAAGAGAGAGTTTTGCAGGGCCATTTCAAAATAGGTCAAAGAAATATATTTGGGTGTAAAATATTTTTATTTCCTTCAGGGCCTGCTATCTGTCATGTGATGTGATACCAGAGTCAGGTAGAAATTGGTATCTTATTGCTACAAATATTCTGTTTTATCAGTAATAAGATCTCTGTTTTAATGTTAATGCTGGTCAATTCTGTCTAAACTCCAAAGGGAGGAGGCTATAATGAGGTATGTCTGACCCCACTTGCTGTCATGGCCTGAACTAGTTTTTCAGATTTATTTGGGATCCCCTTGTCTAAGAGAGGGATCCCTTCGGTTAGTTGAGGGGCTTAGAATTTTATTTTGGTTTACAGTATCTACACTTTCAATCACTGAATCGTACAACCCAGCAATGCCACCATATGATATAGTAAAGCCCCATTATATCAGAATTGTTGGTTGATCCTCTGTGCCATTTAGCCTGTGTCCCATTTTGTCCTCTCCTATCCTTGGTGCCAAACACCTATTTCCTACATTTCCTTACCATCAGGGCATCCTATATCCCGTGCAGATGGCTTTGGTCTTTAATAGTGGCATCTTGATCTCCTAGTAGAATCAGAGTTGTCAAGTTTGTTTTGTTTTGTTTTCTCCCTTATTGTATTTAACTCTGTTTGTTACACTCTATTTTTCTATTGCTCCTGTGTCTCCTTCACTGGATCCTCTTTTCTTGTTCTCCCTTTTATTTTTTTTCTTCTTTCTTTCTCTTTGTAAATGCATTTATAATGATGGCTCCAGTGAATACCTCTGAGCACCTTTCTCACTAACCTCTATCACCAGCTGTAATCATTTTTATAAGCTCCTTTCTCTCTAACCATTTACTATATCCTGCCATGAGCTCACTTAGCCTAAAACAAACTTATCACCCTCTTTACCAAACCAGTTTGACACTACCTTTTAAATTTTAATGGCATGATTCAGCCTTAAAACTTCCAACTCATTTGTTATTCAACCTTCTGGTTCCCTTATCTCGTCAATCATCAAGTCCTGTTGATCCTTCTTTTGTAATATATCTCATCCATTAATTCCTTTGTATTCCTGGGGCCTGAATATTTTCCAGGCCTCATTATATCTTGCTTGTAATAGTATAATAATCTTCTAACTAGTCTCCTGGCTTCCATGGTGCTTACCCCCTAGTGTCTTTCCGCATTTCACATCCACATCATCTGTTCCACTGAGGGTAGAGAGGAGGAATATAACTATAATAAATTAAAGTTAAAATAAGTAGAAATAGAATAGTTTGAAGTCAGAGAAGCAAGCTGTCATTGTTGGTTGAGATAATCAGGGAAAGCTTTAGGAAGGGGATGGAATTTAGAATTTATATAAATAAAGAGATCTGAGGAGGGCATTTAAGATTGGGGAAAACTGGGTGAACAGAAGCTTGGGATGGAAATGTAAGAAGATTGGGGATACTTAGTAGGCCTGGCTGCACTGGAACATTATTGTAGGAAAAATGAGGTTGAAAATATAGTCTGGGCTCTGATTGTAGGGATCCTTGAATACCAGGCAAAATAATTTAAAATGTATCATGTAGAAAATGGGTAGAGACATGATGAAATTGGCATTTCAAGAAGCTGAATCTGGCAGCTGTGTGTAGGGTAGATTAGTGGGAGGAGAGACTAGAGAGGGGGGGCCTGGTGAGGAGGTTGTAATAGGGTTCAGATGTGAGTTAATGATGGCTTTGAATAGAATGACAGAACAGAACTGATGAGATGGATGCAGATGTGCAAAGCATTATGGAAGGAAATTTGATAAGATTTCCTTGAGAGGCTGAATTTGCAGGCAGTTGGGAGAGGAAATGGGAGGGTTGGACTCCGGATGACCAGGAGAATATGTATCAAATTGTTCCCATCCTTCAAGCTTCAGTGCTTCCTCCTCTAAGAGTACTTGTCCCAAAGGAGCACTGTGAGCAAGCCACTTTGTCTATAATAGACGCTCAAATAGCATTAAGGGAAAGCCCACTCCAGCTGGCATGACGTTGCATGCTCTGAATTCCTAGACACCTATTGACTCTACTTTTAGTAAGCGCTTAGCATACATGATTTCTACTAAACCAGTTTTTAATTTGAGGATGTTTTACCTCTACAGTGAGAGAGATCAGGAGAGTTTTGAGGGCAGAAACCACGCTTTGTTCCTTAGATTCCCAGCTACCTAGTCCAGTTTTAGACCCACATTAGTTGTTAAAAATATTTTCCTTGATTGTTTCCTTTCATCCTCTTAGGGGGCTTGGATCGATCATCTCGCAGGTATACTTTCCTGTCCATTATTATGCTGATGAGACTTCCAGTTTAAATACGTTACCACAGCTGAGCCTCAGGTACTTAGAGAAACTTTCAGTGGCCTGTCTTCATAGTCTCTTTCCTTTTCCAGTGCAGTTTACTGAGTCTGATCACATATTTTATGTTTCAGTAGGTGCTGGTTAATTGTTGGTTTACTTTAAGATTCCTGGCTGTGGTATAAGCTCTGCTTTATAGCTAACGCAGCTTTAGTTCCATCTGCATATTTTAGCAATACTACACAAAGTGAATGTATTGGCACAAATGACAGACTTTGTTGGTTTAATTTTGTAAACTGTTTAAAATTTGGTTCATTTCTTTTCATTTGCAAAATATTTTTATTCAAGTGTATTATATAGCTATTCATCTCAGAATAAATTTGCTATTGCCTGAAAAATACAGTTTGCTTTATGATCCTAATATTATAAAAGAGCAGAGGAAAGAATATCTCTACAAACAAAATATTTATTTGATCTCGAGACTCTTCTCAAATACATTTTATTCATGCACCGATCAGAATTTCTACAAATGTACGATTACATGTTACCTTAAATTGGTAAGATTTAATGTATTTGACAGTAATTCCCATTAAAGGAAACTGTTGCAGGACTCTTTCTCCTATGACTATATTAGAGCCCTGAATCCCAATGCCAGATCTGCCCTTTAATTTCTTTGAGAACTTAGGCAAGGCACTTGGCATTCCTGGGTCTCTTTCTCCCATCTATAAAGCAAGAGTATTGAACTAGATCACCTTCTATGCTAGCATTAATTTTGGTTTTGAGTTAGCTAAAAAAAAAACCCAAAAAAACAAAACAAACAAACAAACAAACAAAAACCTTTCCTTTTTTTCTTTTAAAAAAACGCATATACCATGAAAATTTTAGGAGCTAAGGACAGATTGTGCTCCAGCATACACAGGCCTCATAGAAATTGGAATGGGGGACAGGAAAGCCATCAGGATTGGAGGTTATTTTGTCTCAGGATCTGGCTAACTACAAAGCTCTCTCTCTCTCTCTCTCTCTCTCTCTCTCTC
>NW_016817136.1:55312-57407 GCF_001698545.2 Rhinopithecus bieti | reverse complement strand
AACAAAAACCTTTCCTTTTTTTCTTTTAAAAAAACGCATATACCATGAAAATTTTAGGAGCTAAGGACAGATTGTGCTCCAGCATACACAGGCCTCATAGAAATTGGAATGGGGACAGGAAAGCCATCAGGATTGGAGGTTATTTTGTCTCAGGATCTGGCTAACTACAAAGCTCTCTCTCTCTCTCTCTCTCTCTCTCTCTCTCTCTCTCTCCTTTTCCCCACATATCTGCAATATTCTCGTTCTACTGCTGACTTCCTTGTATCTTCAGCTTACATATGGCCCACAAAAGTTCTATCCTCAAGTCCCCCATGTCCTTCTAACTCAGCCGCTACAGTTATCAGGCTCATCCTCTCAATGTTCAATTATAAAATTCAAGAGAGAAAATGATTGACTCGACTCATTTTTTTAAAGCCAGATCTTGTAAAACATAGATTGGCTGGTCAGGCTATAGAATGAATGCATTTGTATGAATTGTTCACAATGGTCTAATTAGTTGTGGCCAGTGGAGGTGGGAGGTTGATTCATTTGGAACTGAAATGAGAGTTAAGGATTGCAAAAGTTATATTCTAGAAAAGTACTTAGACAGATAAACAGGTACTCTGAATTGCACCTAATACATCTTCCATCACTGAAATTCTGTTAATTAAAAAGTATTATTTCTTATTGAATAACAAAAGAGATGGTTCTCTAATAGTTAGGATTTCAGGAATTAGCCAGCAAGTAGGAGAGATTTTAGTTTTGTTATTGTTAAAATATAAATTCCAATGTAAAATTAAGATATGCTTCAGGCTGTTATTATTTATCTTTAGAATGTATGAGTTTTAGCTTCCTTTTGAAAAGGTGAGCATTGGATTCCTAGAACCAACTTGTTTTAGAAAAGAACAGAACTATGGGGCACGGAGAAAAGCTTCATCTACAGTAAGGCCCATTTTACATCTTACCTTAAAAATCTAGGCAAGGATCTCAATAATGGGTCTCACTCTTCATATGTCTAAAACTGAACTTTTGATTCTTACCTTTCCCTCATCTACTCCTTGTCATATCTTTTCTTTCCCCACCGAACGGCAATTCCATTCATTTTGTTGGAGACACAAAACCTGGGTTATTTTTTACTTCTCTATTTCTCCTATACCCCATATCCAATTCATCATCCAGTTCTTGAAAATATATTCCAAATTTTATCATCTTTGCCATTGCTAGCTTGCTAGTTAAAGCTATCATCATCTTTTACTGGGACTATTGCAATAGTCTGTGTGATCACTTGCTTTGGGCCACATAATGAAATAAATAGGTTTTCAGGGGGTGGCTTTAATAGGAAAAGGGAACTCTTTTAGAGAGTCACATAACATATGGGTTCTGGTCCCATTTCTTCTATTAACTAGCTATGCAAACTGGGGTAAGTCACTTTACCTTTCTGGAACATGAAGTGGTTTCTAATGGATCTCGTTCTCTCTCAGCATTCCACACCATACTTGCCCTCATCACCTTGCTTCTAAATCCCCTGCTGTGCTTTCTACTGACCATCTGGAGGGACCCTCTCTTCACAGCATGCAGTGCTCCAGGCTAGTGACTGTGGGAAAGGGAGTTCTACTATTTGTGATGCTCACTGTGTTCCAGGCATTATACCAGGTGCTTTATGCACATTATCTAATTTGAACTTCTCCATAACTGTATGAAGCAGGTATTATTTTATTCCCGTTTTGGAGACGAAGAAATTAAGCTCTAGATGCATTAAACAGCTTACTCAAGTTGTAAAGCTAATAAGAAGTGGATCAGCCTTTTCCAGGCTGTTTGTAAAAGGAATATCATTCTGTTTTCTAGAACTTGGAGCTTGGAGGGAAGTTTTGACTAAAAGGTCAAGAGTGGAGATGAGGAAATTTTCAAGTGCTGATGTTGTTCCCATTCAGATTGAGAAGTCAAGCAAACTGGAAATCCTCATCTGTTTCTGAAGATTCCTACAGAAGTCTTTCCCTGACTCCTCTACCAACAGGAAGCAAGGCAGGGAGACAGAAAGAATGGGATAGGAAATGGGATATGAAATAGGATAGGGAATGGTTCAGTTTTTCTGTACCAAATCCCCTCTGGGACACTC
>NW_016817136.1:14791-55175 GCF_001698545.2 Rhinopithecus bieti | reverse complement strand
TTTTTTTTTTTTTTTTTTTTTTTTTTTTTTGTGATTGTTTGTAACAAAAATATTTGCTTTCACAGAGCGTAATCTGTTGGGGCCTGACCTAGTGATCCAATCTGAGGCCGGTATGATTTGAACATTTGCTATACACTAGAACTCAAAGAAAGCCTTTACCAACTTTTGTTGCCTGGATTTCTTTCCCTCAAAAGTTGATGAGAATCCATATAACTGATGAATTTCTTTACAGTCTGTTTATGGATATGTGATTAAATCCCAGGTTTCTTGTGGATGCATCTGAGCTTGCCCATGGTTTAAGGACTCATTGATCCCTGCATTTATTCTACAGCCCAATACATGCAGATATGGAAATTGTCCTAGCATACTGTAGGCATTCTTCCATGTTATTTTTGTTATATTATATGATGAAATTTTCTAAATGTGTTTCCTACATCCAGGGATGCCTGCACAATTTAGGGGCATTCAAAAGAAGAATGAGAGAGTAGACTTAGAATTATGTGTAATACATATTTTAATTGTGCTCATATATTTAGAGGCCTTCCCCATTTCAATTGTGCAAATACTTGAAAAAGTTTCTCTGGAAAAAAATATATGTTAAAACTTAGTTTATCTATCTACATTTCTTTTCATTCTCCCCAAAACTAATCAACTGGAATTTAAAATAAACCATAAATCTAAGAGAGAATGTAGGGGAGAATGAAGGAGAGAGAAAGAAGGGGTATTGATTGAGAGGTTGATTGATTTTATTGTGATTTATCTGAGGTCACCAAAAGGCATCTAGGTTTCTCATTTTCTCTGCTTTTAAACTGGACAAGTCTACCCATTTAATTCTTCCAAATACAAGACAGAAAACTAAACAGAATCTCTTACTGAAAATTTGGGCTTCTGGACCAAGACATGAAAATATTTGAAATGGTCCATCTGGATTGTAATCTCTAGATAGGTAGACAGTGTTCCTTTGAATTGTGCATGGTGGCAGGGCACATTGGCTCACACCTGTAATCCCAGCACTTTGGAAGGCCAAGGTGGGAGGGTTGCTTGAGGCCAGCAGTTTGAGACCAGCCTGGGCAACATAGTAAAACACAATCTCTACAAAAAATAAAAAATAATAAGCTGTGCATGGGAGCATGTGCCTGTGGTCTCAGCTACTCAAGAAGCTGAGGCCAGAGGGTTATAGTGAGCCATCAACGTGCCACTGCACTCCAACTTAGGCAACAAAACGAGACCCTGTCTCAAAATAATAATAATAATAATAATTGCATGTGGTTAAAATAACTCACTACTTAAATCGCTCATCTGTTTTAGAAAGTACATCAACAAATTACTGTGTTTTTTTCTCATTTACTTGAATTTAAAATTGGATTTTTGGTAACAAGATATGAGGCAAATGGGTACAACAACTGTACAGTACAAATTGCTCCAGGTGATGGTGCCATAGCAAAATTATTATAGGCAGATTCAAGATGCAAAAATTATTTATTTGACAGCAAGCAGAAAGACAAATTACTCAGAGGCTGTGTACATGTGCTTCTATAATTGCTCATAAATTATTATGCTTCAAGTTAAAATTCAATGAGTTTGCCTAGACCACATGGTTTTATATGAAATAAGAAAGTGGTAAATTGTTAGGAATTGGGAAATATAATCTGCATTATAAAATCATTACTAACACTGGAACATGGTAATTTTGTGTGCAACTTTTTCATTTGCTATCCCCTATTTGTCAAAATCTTCATTTTGTAACAGTTTTAAGATTATGGAGCTTGCAACAGAAAAATCTGCCACTCGAATCTCACTAAAATATTATTTGCCATAAATTAGAGTTCATTATAAGGTGGGTATAACTTGGACCCTCTCTGAGGGGATTTAGTTACTGGATGGCATAAGATACTTTTCCTCATGATGTGGCTTTCCTGACTCTGGTCCTAAAAGCTGTTTTATGGGAGACTTCAGGGGACTTACCTCTTCATAGCTTTTTGAACTAAGTTTAATGATTTGAATACATTTTCTTAGCCCAGGAATAGACGTCTAGTTTTTCAACCCAGTCTATGTCCACTCACCATTGTTAGATGACACTGTAATTCCAGAGTTACATAGTAATATAAACTTGTTGTCATACTTATGCTACAATGGCAAGAGCATTTGTTATGGAGTCAAACATGGAGTTGTAACTTACTGTATGACATAAGTGGTTGCATAACTCCTCTAGGCCTCAGTTGCCTATATAATTTGGAATACCATGAACTCTCTGTCTACCATCCATGACTGCTGTGAGGAAGAAAACAAAAAGCCATGGGAAAATGCTTTGTAAATAAGGCCCTGTATAAATGGAAGGTATTAATTTTTTGCTGAACTGAAAATCAATTGCTTTACAATATTATTCAGAGTATATGTGGTGAGGGAAAATTTTGGGATTTAAAAAGCACTCAATAAAGGCACAGTATTCCAGGGCATGTTATATATAGTGGCCACAATAATCTAAAGAGAAAATAAACACAACTTTCCTTAAGCATTTATTTCTGAGTTTCAAATAATGTTAGAACAAAGATGTTTCATCATTTCATGTAACTGAATTATTATATATTTTTAAAATAATAAGAGAAATATAATGAGTGCTTTTTTTATAAGCAGTATATACATACACACACACTTACATACACATACTTAGGAAAACGTGAACACTGTGTAACACCATGTATGGAGGGTGTGTTAGTCCATTTGGGCTTTTATAACAAAAATATAGACTAAGTGCCTTGCAAACAGCAAAGAATAATTTCTCATAGTTCTAGAGGCTGAGAAGTAAGATCAAGGCACCAGCAGATTTGGTGTCTGGTGAGGGTCTATTCCTCTGATTCCTCATAGACAGAGACTTCTAGTTGTGTCCTCATGTGGTAGAAGGAACTCTTTAGCTCTCTTTGGTCTCTTTCATAAGGGCATTAATCACAATCATGAGGGCTCTGCTCTCATAATCTAATCACCTCCCCAAAGGCTGCACCTCGTAATCCCATCATGTTGGGGGTTGCAGTTTTAAAATATGAATTTTGGAGAGACACAAACATTCAAACCATAGCACAGGGACAGTTAAGCAATTGTCTTGGGGTCCCTTTAACTTCTAGATCAGTTATTGCAAAACTATGACACAGGGGCTAAATCTGGCCCACCAGCTGTTTTGTAGTTTTACTGGAACACAGTCATGCTCATTTGTTTATATACTGTCTATGGCTGCTTTCTCACTACCATGGTAGAATTGAGTATTTATGACACACTTTGGCCAAAAAAGCTGAAAATATTTATCACAAGGCCCTTTACAGAAAAGTTTGCTGACTCCCATTCTATGCTTTGCAGAAAAGGTTGCTCAAAAGCCCCCCTCGCTTTTACCATTTCAAATGAAATGCACATTTCCCCTTGATGTCCACCAGGTTTTAGGTACTTATTTTGCCAAAAGAAAGAATACAAAAGGGTCAACTGACATGACTCCTGGTTTTGCTTTTGGTTTCTTCAATTTGTCTTCTCAGCTTTCCTCATAATCAATAAGAATAGTAGATAATCTTCACCAAATGGGATTTTCTTGAAAGTTTGGAAGGATTTTATTTTCATACAAGTATTTTGGAAAGGTGAACTGTATTTTCTAGAACCTTTGATATCTCTGCTAATATGTTATGCATATTTTACATTGAGTTAGCAGAATCTGCAGGTATGATACCACAGCAAATGCATTCTGTGCTTTTTACCTTGGTTTCTGGAAGCTCCTATCATTTCTGTATCTCTAGCTTTTGTGAGTGTATGGCTGAAAGACACCCTATTCCTAAGAAGATGGTCATTTCAGGCTCAAAAAAGAGAGTAGCTACTTATAGTTAGGCTTGGCCCTAAGTAGGAAGAGACTGGTCCAAGGTCCTTTCCTATGTAAACTTGTCTGTCATGTCACTGAACTTTATCTAAAGACCTGCCATTTGATTACACCCCCTCCACTCCACCTGAATACTACAGAGGAGAGTTAAGAGAACTCTTCCAAAGGTTCTCTTTGTAGAGTAGTAATACTCTCTACAAAGTATCTGAGCAGCTGATGAATTAGACATTTATTATAATGAGTTGAAGACATTCATGTGTTCTTGTCAACAGTTAAAGGTAGGGAACAATAACCTAAAATGATTTCAATTGCCTGTGGAAAACAAACAAACAAACAAACAGAAATCTTGTACTATCTTGGAATTCACTGACTCTGAGCTGACAACAGATTGCCCAGTAATCAGGCTGTGTCTCAGAAGCAGTGATTTGATTGAGTTCTCATATCCTTCTTTGAATGAGAGAGGTTGGTAAGATGGAAATTGGCCTGAGCTGATCCCAAAACTTCCCAGATTGAATTATGATTAAATGTGTTGAGAGTGACCAATGTGTTGAGGGTGACCAATCCATTGAAGTTTGCCCGAGACTGTCTGGATTTAAAACTGAAAATCCTGCATTCTGGGAAACCCTTCAGTCTCAAGGAAACTGGAACAAGTTGGTCACCACAGGTGGACTATGAGATAAAATAATAGCTCAACGTTGATACTGTGCAAAGAAATGTGAGTAAGACAGGTGAAATGCCAGTTAGTGACAGAAGTGAGAAATGCTAATAAGCAAAAGGTACAGGGCAAGAACAAGAGCTCTCTTAAGTTATTGCAATGGTTAGCATACTTCAGGGGCTCCTGACTTAACCATATCCTCCGTTATGTACTTTCAATTCATGCTCTATATCTGCTATGGATTGACTTTATAGCATAGTGCTTAAAACCTCGGCCTTGGGAATCAGACAGTGTGGGTTTAAATCCTGGCTCTACCACTGATAAGCTGAGTGACTTTGAACGGATTATATACACTCTCTGTGCCTTAATTTCACCATCTGTAAATAAGGTTACTAACAATAGTAGCTGCCTTGTGAGGCTTAGGGAGAGATTAAACACGTCATTTTAAATCACTTTGAACAGTTTCTGGAACATAGTATGTGCTTAGTGTTAGCTACTATTATAATATTTAAATCCTGTTTTATTCTACTTTGCATATATCACTACCGTATAGGTGTCTCATAGACACCTCCAGCTCAGTGTATCTAAACCTGAACTCTTCATCCTTGTCCCCAAACTGCTCCTTCTCCTGTGTTGGCAATTTCAGTGAAGGAAGGAAGTTACCTTAGATTATTCTGGAAGGAAGGAAGTTACCTTAGATTATTCTGGAAGGAAGGAAGTTACCTTATTCTGCAAACCTTAGATTATTCTTGATTCTTTTCTTTCCTTCACCCTCTACATACAGGCAATAATCCTTTATACTCCCCACTGACCATTCATTTATTCTTTATTATATATTCTTCCTTTTATTATAAAACATTTGAGTGTCACCCACTGTTCCATAAAAATTTGGGAGCTTAATAGTGTTGCCACTGAAGCAGTAACCTAAAAGCCATGAACCCTTTCCATAGTTCTCCACATGCAATCTCTTACAACTCTAATCTACCTTCACATTGCTTATATCCCTATCTACTCTCCTGTTCTCTTTGCTACTTCCTTGGTTCACCTTCACTTTTTTATCTCAATTATGGTGACAATTTCATAAATGATCTCTGTGCTTCTAGTCTTGACCTCTTCTAGTCTTTGTTTCACGCTACTACCAGAATGATCTTTGTAAATCATTAGAGATCCTTCAATGGCTCCACATGGCTTTCAGGATAATTGCCAAACTTCTTGACTTACAATACGAGGCCTTTAAATGATCTGTCTCTTATTTACTTCACTGGTATCTTCTAACATTTACCCATATGCTCCAGCCATATGGAACCACATGTAATTTCCTGAACATGTCACATTGTTTCTGGTCTTCATGACCTCACATGTGCAGTTTCCTTTGCTTGGGATGTCCTGTCCTCTGTATTCATCTAGCTATTGGCTCCTCATTTTTCAAAATTTAGTTCAAGGGCCACTTCCTCTGCAGATCCCTCTTTGATCTTCCAATCTGGCTCAGTAGCTCCCAAGACACCTCATTCTTTCTTTTGTGGTATCATATTGAAGATACCTCTGGTATGCTTAATGGTTAAAAGCATAGCCTTGGAAGCAGTGTCCTTGGATTTGAATATTGGCTCTCACACTTACCAGTAAAGTGGCCTTGGATAGGTTACTTAATCCTCAGTGTCCTTGTATATTATATGGAGAAATCATATTGATAAAACCTACTTGCAAGGATTAGATAAGTTAATACATGTAAAGTCCTTAGAATAGTTCCTGGCACATGTTAAGCCCATTGTATTATCTATTAATATCATCACCACAAATACTTATTTAATAATCCCACTAGAATGTAAGCTTCCTGAGACAAAGGCCCATATATTATTTGACAGTGTAGCCCCAGGCTCTATTCTAGTGCCTGACATATAGGTGCTGAATAAATGTGTGTTGAAAAATGAAGGAATAAATAAATAAACTAAATAAATGGAGAACTGAAATGCCTTCCCCCACCAAAAGCAGTTAACATCCCAACCCACCAAGCCCCATTTAGCTTCATATACCTGGAAGAGGGAGAGACTAATGACATTAGCTTGTCCTTATTTTTGCATTTGCAATATCTACCGTGCTATTTGGAGGAAAGTATGCAGGCTTGGCTCCATTTTCAAATGCTAGAAGTTTTTGCCTTCACCATCACTTTAAACCTTGTGAAAATAAACAAAAGATGATACTGTCCCCTATTGCAAAAGTGAAATTCTAGCAAATCCCAAAAGAATAAATGATGAAAAGTCTTCTTAATCATAGAGCTAATTGTGCTCCATCCTGCTCATTCTAGACACTTGGAGAGATGATTTCAAGAATTGGCCAGATTCCAGATTAATCAGAAAGCACATGAACTAAGATGAGTGACAGCACAGTAAGAAGAACATCTCTGCTTCACATAAATGGAGACAAATTGACCTAGATTTGAGACTGTAAAGTTACACAAGAGAAGTCTTTTGATTGTGTTTTAAAGTAGAGTGGGGAAAAGCCATCTATTTGTTTGGCAACTCTTCTATAATAAAGACTTAATTCAAACTAACTGCAAGACCATTTTTTAATAATGCCACCAAATGTTATCAGCCTTATTATAAGTTATTACATTACTTTCATCTATTTCTCTTTGCCATTAGTTACTACTCTGTGGGATTTGATCTCGCTTTTCTTCAACCAGATAACTAGGCAAGCTGGGCTTAGTGGTCCAACTTCTCAAACCTCTTATCTGAACCTACAATCAAGGAGTCCCCAGATAATCAACTGAAGCAGTGAGATAGCAGTTTGAACTCTGATATTCAGATATAATGAAAAATAGGGAAAGGGTTGGCCCAACACTCTGTGATGGAGAAATAGGAATGTTTATCATTTTGTGACCAACAATTTTCTGGCCCTGCCAAAGGAATTTCTGCCTAAGGAATGATTTCTTAACTCTGTGAGTCAGCTATATGGACTGAGATGAGATTTTCAGGAGACATTTTTACCTTTACTTCGTCAGTTTTGTTTTTCCTTCTTCAGACCTGTTTATCATGAACTGGTTCCATTTGCAAAACCATTTTTGCATTGTAGCTAATGATGGCAAAGCACCAGGTTGATTTGGTTGACTCAGTCTACTGGTGAGTCACTTAAACAGGAGATGACTCCTGCCACCCCCCAAAAAGGCAGTTCTTTGAAAACAGCTTTGGAAGGACTATAAAACTGAGAGAGCATGGCAATGCCTCCTCCCCCCCACCACCACGCCACATACCCACATCAATGTGGCTTCACTTGCAGTGGAAGTGGCACAGCTTCATTGCAAAACTGTAAAGTTGGGGAAGTGTGTCTTCAGGAGAGGCAGGGAAAGAACATGGCCTTTGGAGTCAGAGATACCCTGTTTTGCCATTTTATTATGGTTGTTATTATTAGTTGCACGATTAGTATTTACAGAGTATTTGTAGGCACCAAGATCTAAGTTAGTCTTTTATGTAATTTGCATTTCATTCTCTAATGACCCATGAGGAAGGCACTATTATAATTCCCCTTGCATAGATGGGGAACCTGAGGCATAGAGAGGTTATCCTAATTGTACAAAGTCATACAGCCAAGTCAATGGCAGATCTTGAATTCAAACATAGGTATGCCTGATTCTCAACATTTTTCTTCTGCTGCTTCTCTAACAAATGCATGAACTTAATGAAGTAATTTAATTCTGAGTTTAACAACCATTATATCAGAGATAGGCTGCAGAGATGTCAACACATTGATCCATCAGCCCTTGGGATGGCCAGACAGGCCTGGGATGACCAGCCACATTGGTCTGCTAGAAGTCTTGTCATTTTATCCCAATGAGGCAATATATTTTATCGTTTTATATGTGTACAATTACATGAAAAATTTGGGCAGCAAAATTTAACTTCTGTCAGCTTCAGTGTTCTCCTCTAAATGTGGGGCTATTCATATGTTTTGCTAAGGTTTTGGTGAGGATTAAATGGGTCATTGTTTTAGCCAGTGTTCTCCAGAGAAATAGAACCATAGGAGGGGTATGTGTGTGTGTGTGTGTGTGTGCAAAAAAAGCTTCCATGAAGCTTGATAATAATGACCCCTCTAAAAGATGTAAAAGAGAGGTGGGGAAGAGAGAGAGAGAGAGAGAGAGAGAGAGAGAGAGAGAGAGAGACAGATTGATTAAAAGTATTGGCTCGTAAGATTATGGAGACTGACAAGCCCTAAAATCTGCAGTCAACCAGCTGGATACCCTGGAGAGCCAGAGGTGTAAGTTTCAGTCTGAATGTCAGCAGTCTTGAGACAGAGGAAGAGCCGATGTTTCAGTTCAATCTGAAGGCCAGAAAAAAAAATTGTTCCAGCCCTAAAGAAATCAGACAAAAGTAATTCTCTCTTACTCTGACTGTTTTTTTTTTTTTTTCTATTCAGGCCTTTAATGGATTGTATGAGCATCACCCACAATGGGGAGGTCAATCTGCTGTACTCATTCTACTGATTCAGATGGTAATCTCATCCAGACACACCCTCATAGACACACCAGAATAATGTTTGGCCAAATAGCTGGATACCCCATGGCCCTGTCAAGTTGACACATGACATTAACCATCACAGTCAACTAACATGATGTTTGATATGTGGTAAGGACTTAACAAAAGATTCCTCCCATCAGGTCCCCTACTTTGATGTTTATAACAACTCTACACTGGAAGCAGAGCTACTCTCTATTTTACAGATAAGAAACTCATATTATACCCCGATATCTTCAAATCTTCTATCCTTTTAACTGCACCATATAACCCTCATGCCACTTTTTGTCGAATGATGTTATTTAATATGAACCAGAGAGTCCCTATGGGCCAAATACCCTTTTGCTTTTTCCTTCTTTCAGCTCTACCCAAGTAAAATTTACTATCCAGAGTACAATTTATTCAGCAGGTTTGTGCTGGGTGATGATAGTGGATATTGGCTTAATTTGATAAAATAATATACGCTAATATATAATAATAATATCTCTGCTAGGAGTTTTGTCATCTCTAGAGTATAAGACACTCTAATTCAGTGAAAACGAAAACAACCATGATTCCTGAAGTCTCTAAAAGGTGGCACAAAGGAAGTAAAGCACTTTTGATTGAGAACCTTTCAGTTTTGTTGTTTGTTTTTTTTTTTGAGATAGAGTGTGACTCTTTCACCCAGGCTGGAGTGTAGTGGTGCGATCTTGGCTCACTGCAACCTCCACTTCTTGGCTCACTGCAACCTCCACTTCCCAGTTTCAAGCGATTCTCATGCCTCAGCCTCCCGAGTAGCTGGGATTACAGGTGTGCACTACCACACCTGACTAAGTTTTGTATTTTTAGTACAGATGGTGTTTCACCATGTTGGCCAGGCTGGTCTTGAACTTGTGACCTCAGGTGATCTGCCCGCCTCGGCCTCCCAAACTGCTGGGATTACAGGTGTGAGCCATCACTGCCGGGCCCAGATTCTTTCAAACTGAATTAGACTTTATGGATGGTAGGGATTTGGTGGAGTGGGTGGGGAGGTAGGTTCTGCTTGTTCCTCTTATAAATTGAGTTGGTCCTAGGGAGTCAGGAAGAACAGGCTTTTTATGCTATAGCTTTGAAAGCCAATGGACATCAGCAAGGTGTCCATCTCAGGTCCCTTCTAGCCATCTGATAATATTACAATCAATGTCATGAAGGATCAAAAGCAAATAGCCACAATTTCTAACTTGTTATAAAAGCTTCCATGAAGCTTGATAATAATGACCCCTCTAAAAAGATGTAAAACAAAGGGAGAGAGTCTTTGGAATCCTTTGTATTTGTCAGCTAAAAAGCAGTATGCAAATATCATGATAATAGGAAAAAATTACAAATGAGCATATGAAATATTTATAATGTCTTAAGATGAGATTATCAGAATAGTTAAATTATGGTTGCCAGTATGAACTGAATTATCACTTCTGATATTAGACATTATTTCCAATAATACAGATAATCATTCCTTATATTAAACATTTCAAATGTTATAAATTATATTACCGATAAAAATAATCACTGCTAAAGTTATAAATCAAATTGTATTTACTATTACTATTATTGACTATAACTGATACACTAGTGCTAACTAGATGATGTTAGATACTGTTTGTTCTAAGTACCTGACATGTATTCATTATTAAACACAATGACCCCATGAAGTAGTCATAAGTGTTATTTGTTTTGCTGACATGGAAACGGAAGCACAGAAATGTTAGTATGACTTCCTCAAGAAAACTTAGCTAAGCCATCACAGGAGTAGTAAGTGGACCTAGTTCCAGCGCCCAAGCCCTTAACCCCATGCTATACTGCCTGTCAAGAAATTTCTTTTCTAGACTTTTCTAGTATCTCACTCCATTTAAGAATCTGTAGAATTAGGCAAAGAGTAGTGTAAAAAGTTCAAGAAGAACTGGACTTCATGAGGATTTTGATGAAGCCCTGCTTCTTTCATTTTAATTTTGAAGTAGAATTCAGAAAAGTTTAGACACTGGTCAGAAGTCACACAACATTAGTCAAGGCACAGCCAGAGATTGGAGCTTGTGCCTGGGGTGCCCCAATTATGAAGGTAACAGGCAGTGGTAAAGGGCGGCAGACTTCCCCTGGAGATGTTCAGCTCATATTCCTTCATGGAGTTGTTGAGCCAGCAGACTGAGATAAAAGATACAATAGAATTTTAAAAGAAAGTTCAGTTTGGGGAGGAGTCTAAGACCCTCTATGAGGTCTCACCTCTGCTAATAAAACAATGTCCAAATCTTTTGAGAATTCATCATTTTAGTCTCAAAATTCAAAGAAAATGGCCCCATTTGATCATGAGAATTGTGGTATCTATGGAGGCAGACAACATTTCGAGTAGGTATCCCCACAGTGTTTCTACAGAACCTGTGACAGAGACCTCTGGGGCCCATGGTAGAAGGTTCCCAGGATGTGAATGCAGAAGAGCCATGTGTCACTGAAGATGATCACACACAGAGATAGAGAGAATAGGACTGTGGAAATCAGGAAGAAGGTGGGGTATGCAGTAGGTGACAGAAACAACAGGTTTCTCCATTCAAGGCCAGCTTGCTCCCTTTGGCTCTCAACTCCACATCCCCCTGCAGCATAGAGAGTAAGGCTAGGTTTGTATTCTGAAGGGCAATCTTTTCCCCTTGTCCTGTATTTTGGAGGTCTATGGAGGAAGTTGATCTACCCTCCATCATGTGGAACGTGGCATAGCTGGGAACATTGATTTTAATATCCCCATTTGTTCCTGTCCGGGCTTCAAGCCTGCTAAACTCAGTACGAACTAAAATAGTCAAAAACTCGGCATGTTGTGGGTGGGTGTGTGTGGGGGGGTGGGGAGATGGACAGACCTTATTAAGCACATTCCAATTAATCTCTACCTCAACTCACCTGGCCTGCATATCTGCTTATGTCAGCCCAGAACATATACACCCAGAAGAGTGGAGACTAGTGCTGGGGGAACAGGGAGTGCCCCTCCATGTCCACCTCTACCACTGGCAGTTAACGCATCAGGAAATCTTTCCAGAGGATTCACAATGTGACAGTGTCAAATCATAGATTCCTCTAAATCCAGCCCCTTCTCTGGCTCCAGATGGAGTGAGAAAACAATCAGCTATGCTTGGCGAGTCTTGGGTGTATATTTGGAGGAAACTCAATGGTCAAAATGCCCCCATGGCATGTGTCAAAGGTATGAGGGCAAAGGGTTTGAACAGAGCAAAGTCAGCAGGGGCAAGAGGCTGAGAACATTACCTTATGGACAAAACAAATCATCTTTCTAAATGGATGAGGAGAGTAACTGATATGTGGGGCCCCCTCAGGGGCTTGATAACCTGTGGAGGAGAAAGGGAAGGAGGTTGGGTATTAAGAAGTTATATTAGTTTTCTATTACTGCCGTAACAGATTATCACAAATTTAGAAGTTTTAAATAATACCCACTTATTAGCTTACAGTTTTTTTTATATGAAAGAAATCTAGGAGGGCTCACCTGATTTCTCTGTTTAGGGTTTCAAAAGTCAAGTGTCAGCTAGGCTGAGCTCTTACGTAGGGCTTCTGGGGAAGACTCCACTATCAAGCTCATTGAAGTTGTTGGTAGAATTGCTGAGATTCTTGTCTCCTTGCTGGCTGTTACCCAGGAGCTATGCTGTATTCCTAGTTGAGGTTGCTGGCATTGCTTCTGAAGTATCCCCCTCCATCTTCAAAGTTAGCAATTGTACATAGAGTCCCTTTTGTACCTCAGATTTTTTCTGACTACCCTCTCTTCTGCAACTCGAGAAAGCTTTCTGCTTTTAAGTGCCCATGTGATTAGGTCAGGCCCACCTGAATAATCTCCCTATTTTGTGGTCAACTGAGCCATATAACATAACATTACCACAAAAGTAATATCCTGTTCACAGGTTCTGGAGATGAGAATGGAGGCATTTGGGGGGTCATTTTAGAATTTCTGCTACAAGAGTGTTTATGGAGCTGGAGGTCAGGGACTTAGTATTTCACTAGGAACAACAAGCTCCAAAGAGTCACCCCATATTCTTAGCCGAATCATGGTCTAGGACCTTATACTTTGGTTGGGGAGACAGGCATAGGGATAAGATGATGAGCATACCCTGGTAATGGTAATCTCTTAATAATTTGTGGTCTAGGTGGTGATGTTGTTGGGCTCCAGAAACTGAACTACAATGACTAGGGGTGAGGAGAGAAGGCCCTTAAGGTTCTGGGACTTAAGATTCTCCCATCCCCAAGTCTTCTAAAAACAGAGTGTGCAGAGCTGTCCTCCCCACCTGGCCACCTACATGAGAATATTACTGACCCCTCTGGAATTTTATGGTAAGACCTATGTGGTAGGGACATCTCTGAGGTCTCTCCAGGCTCACTCATGTCTCAGTCACATTAAACAACCTAGCAATATTATGAATAACAACTGCGGGTTTGCTTGTGGATGGTTCAGGACAGAGCCAGAAGCAAGGTGGAAGCCAACAAGAAAATGAGGTCTCTGATATCTAACTCTGGTTTTCTAGAGGGAGGGGAGTTTCCTTGGAGAAGGGAAAGAAAGTAGCCAGGCCTCTGTCATCTGGTGGGAGGAAGGGACACTGAGTCTGGAGCTCCTTGTAGCAGTGTTGTTAACCCTGGCAGTGTGGGTTGTGTTACTGTCAAAGTTTCTGCAGGATGCCCATGCTCAATGATACATAAATAACAACAGGAGGCTGTTGTTAATTTATACAATAATAATTAACAACAGGAGCCTGGCCTACGTAGTTGTGCCCTGGTAAACAATACCCTCTTGGTTTTACCTTCTAGAGCTTTCTCACCCAGCCTTCTGCTAGTATATGGAACTGATGTTGAGGTTTTTTTCTTGGAGTTCTAATTGCTTTTCCTGTATTTTTTTTTTTTTTTTTTTTTTTTTTCTTTTCTTGTTTGAGACAGAGTTTCGCTTTGTTGCCTGGTCTGGAGTGCTGTGGCATGATCTCAGCTCACTGCAACCTCCGCCGCCCAGGTTCATGCAATTTTTGTGCCTCCCTGAGTAGCTGAGATTACAGGCACCCACCAGCAGGCCTGGCTAATTTTTGGTATTTTAGTGGAGACAGGGTTTCACCATGTTGCCCAGGCAGGTCTCGAATTCCTGAGCTCAGGCAATCCACCCATCTCGGCCTTCCAAAGTGCTAGGATTACAGGCATGAGCCACTGTGCCCAACCTCTAACTGCTTCTTCTTCTTTTTCTTTTTTTTTAAATTATACTTTAAGTTCTAGGGTACATGTGCACAACATGCAGGTTTGTTACATATGTATACATGTGCCATGTTGGTGTACTGCACCGATTAACTTGTCATTTACATTAGGTATATCTCCTAATGCTATCCGGTATTTGGTTTTCTGTTCTTGCGATAGTTTGCTGAGAATGATGGTTTCCAGCTGCATCCATGTCCCTGCAAAGGACACGAACTCATTCTTTTTTATGGCTGCATAGTATTCCATGGTGTATATGTGCCACATTTCCTTAATCCAGTCTGTCACTGATGGACATTTGGATTGATTCCAAGTCTTTGCTATTGTGAATAGTGCCACAATAAANTTTTTTTTTTTTCTTTTCTTGCCTGATTGCTCTGGCTAGGATGTCCAGTACTATGTTTAACAGGAGTGGTGAAAGTGGGCATCCTGGCCAGGGACAGTGGCTTACACCTGTAATCCCAACACTTTGGGAGGCTGAGACTGGCAGATCACCTGAGGTTAGGAGTTGGAGACTAGTGTGGCCAACATGGTGAAACCCAATCTCCACTAAAAATACAAAAATTAGCTGGGTGTGGTGGCAGACAACTGTAATCCCAGCTACTCGGGAGGCTGAGACAGGAGAATCACTTGAACCCAGGAGGTGGAGGTTGCAGTGAGCTGAGGCTGCACCATTGCATTCCAGCCTGAGCCGCAAGAGTGAAACTCCATCTCAAGAAAAAGAAAAGAAAAGAAAAAAGAAAAAAGTGGGCATCCTTGTCCTTGTCTTGTTCCAGATTTTACAGGAAAGGCTTTCAACTTTTCCCCATTCAGTATGTTTTCAATTGTGGTTTTGTCATATATGGACTTTACCTTTATTAATTTGAGATGTGTTCCTTGTTTGCTTAGTTTGTTGACTGTTTTTCATCATAAAGAGATGTTGAATTTTATCAAATACTTTTTTTCTGCATTTATTGAGACAATTGTATGGCTTTTGTCCTTCAGTCTATTGATGTGTTGTGTCATGTTTTTTGATTTGCATATGTTGAACCATCCTTGCATCCCTGATATACATCCCACTTGATCACAGTGTATTATCTTTTTGATGTGGTGTTGGATTTGATCATCTAGTATTTTGTTGAGTATTTTTATGTCTATGTTCATCAGATATACTGGCTTGTAGTTTTCTTTTTGTTGTTGTGTCCTTGTCCGGTTTTGCTATCAGCATGATGCTGGCCTCATAGAACGAGTTAGGGAGAATTTCCTCCTCTTTGGTTTTCTTGGAATAGTTTCAGGAGGATTGGTATTAGTTCTTCTTTGTATGTTTGATACAGTTCAGCTGCAAATCCATCTGTTCCTGGGCTTTTCTTTTTTGAGAAACTTTTTATTACTGATGCAATTGTCCTACTTATTATCATTCTGTTCAGGTTTTCTATTTCTTCCTGATTTAGTCTTGGTAGCTTGTATGTTTCCAGGACTTTATCTGTTTCCTCTAGGCTTTACAGTTTGTGAGCATACAGTTATTCATAATAGTCTCTGATTATCTTTTGTGTTTCTGTGGTATCAGTTGTAATGTCCCCCACTTTATTTCTGATTTTATTTGAGTTTTTTCTCTGCTTGGTTAGTATAGCTAGTGGTTTATCAATTTTGTTTATCTTTTCAAAATCCAGTTTTCATTTTGTTGATCCTTTGTATTTTTTCAGTTTCTATTTCACTTAGTTCTGTTCTGATCTTTATTATTTCTTTCCTTCTGCTAATTTGGGGCTTGGTTTGTTCTTGCTTTTATAGTTCCTTGAGGTGTATTGTTAGGTTGTTCATTTGGCCTTTTCTACTTTTGATGTAGGTGTTTGCTACTATAAACTTCTTAGTAATTCTTTTTTGCTGTATCCCATAGGTTTTGGTATGTTGTCTTTTCATTTTTATTTGTTTAAATAAATTTTTTATTTCCTTCTTAATTTCTTCACTAACACAGTGGTTGTTCAGGAGCATTTGTACAACTTCATGCATTTGTACAACTTCCAAAGTTCCTCTTATTTTTTGTTTTATTCTATTGTGGTCTGAGAAGATATTTGAGGTGGTTTTAATTTTTTAAAAAATATGTTGAGCCTTTGTTTTGTGGCCTAACATATCATCTATCTTGGAGAATACTCAANCTCTCATCTTAGTTATTTCTTGCCTTCTGCTAGTTTTTGAATGAGTTTACTCTTGCTTCTCTAGTTCTTTCTTAAACAGACGTTCAACCAATCATTTTTTTTAGGTCTCACCTTTACCCTCCTACCACTTCTAGAGGGAACCGCTGCCTCTAATCCTTTCCTATGAGGAGCTGACAAATCTTCAAATCTCCACCCCATTAACAAATCTCCCTTGTTCCTTCTCTCAATTCCTCATTCACCCTCATTCATCATCATCATTCATCCTTCATACCCTACTCCCTGCTTCCTCACAGATGAAGATTCACTCCATTTTCTTGGCAATCTTCCAGGCCTTATCACTTGAGCTGGACCTTATCCAAGTATATATTGGACACATGCAGGCTGGAAGCCTTACCCCACTATTTGATATTGAATATTGGCTTCATAAACAGACATAAACAACAGGCTGTTGACATAACAGTTTTCCTTTGAGCAGGGAGGGCAGGGAGGGTGGATGAAGATTGGGAGAATGGTACCACAGCTGGAGAGGAAAAGGCTGTTGTCATCCATTTACTGAGTACAAGGAACAGTATCTTTCTTTACCCTTTTCCTTTTAAGTTTTGCTTACTCTTTTACCTGGGCTAGTAGGAAGCTAAGAGTCATATTGAATTATTTTAAAAAGTTTTGAGGAACATTTATTGCATACCAACACTATACAAGATGCTTGTAGCCTGAGCTGTTTCATCTGAGTCTGCTGCCAACATAAGGAGGGAGAAATTAATCCCCACCCTCACCCTGTACACCCTGGCTGAGTCCTGAACATCAGCACCTTCAACATCACCCACTGCTGGTGCCTTTGACTGTTTTATGCATGAGAAAGTAGGGAACTCTTCTTTTTCACTGATATAACAATAAGATTGCTATAACTTGAATAAAATATTAGTTATGTGTGATAATTATTCGTATCAATACCCATGAAGGTAGTAGCGGTTAAGAGAAGGGAACCTGGACTTAAATTGGTTGTGGGAACTCAAGCAAGGCATTTAACCTCTGTCTCAGTTTGCTCAAATTAAATTGGGTATATTTGTAACATCTATCTCATAAGGTTGTTGTGAGGATTAAATGAGTCAATGAATGTAAAGCACTTAAAGCAGTCCTTAATACACAGTGAGGAGTTAAGAAACTCTCCCATTATTATCATCATTACTATCATTATTACTACTATTTACCAGCTTCTAAATCACATAAACTTGACAAAAACCCTGTAAGGTGTAAATTTCTCCCTAATTTACAAGAAACTCTTTCCTCACAGTAGCATTAATTTAAATTACAGTACTAACAAATGCAAATCTCATTCCTCACAGTAGCGTTAATTGAAATTATAGTACTAACAAATGCAAATAATAATAGAAATAACAGTGATTCTTCATAATCATGTCCATTTTACAGATGCAAGCCAAGATTATCAGGAGTGGTATTAATTATTATACTATCAATATAGTATGTTACTGATATTCTAAAATCATCTTAATTTAACAGGTAAGAGCAGATAACATAATTATTCTTATATCGGTATCCATTATTAGGATAGGTGCCAAAATAACATTAGCAATAATAATAATAACATTAACCATGTAATATAATTTTGCCATTTCCCAGAGTGGAAAGCACCATACCAGCAGTACCAAGAATGGCAGTTACTATAGTGTTTTTTTTAAAAAAATACTGTATTAAAATAATGCACATAACTGCATTAACATTTTACCTCATTTATCCTGGTTCTGACAAGATGAAAGGGAAATATCAGGATTCCTTTAACAGCATATAACTAACTTATTATTAACTATATTTATTAGTAAGTTATTATTTAAAACTGTGCTGTACTTATTGTAATGCTTGTAATGATTATGATATACATAATAATCATATATAATGATATTGATTATAATGATTAATGATATAACCATTTAGTTATGACCTGAATTATAATAATTGATGCTCTAAAGGTGAAATTTTTAAATAGTAGTATAATAATAATAATGTAAACACAAATAATAATGGGTGCAGAGTAATTATACTCAGTTAACAAAAAGTAAAGCATAATAGAAACCTTCCTGGTAGTACTTCCTGGTTAAATAATATTATGACATTATGATATTAATGTAACCACCCATAGTAGTATTAAGGATATACTAGAATTAGGCCCCTTTCACTGCGGAGACAATCAGTACATGGGCACAGTTAAATATATTTAATCCTCTAACATCAACCTAAACGCATATAGTAACGTGGAATGTCCTGTAACTACACCCATTTCCCAGAGGGAAAAATGTGAGGCCAGCATACTAGGTAGTGATTAGGGCGCTGACACGGCAGAGACGCAAGTTATACCCAGGAAGTATGCTAAATGTGGCCATTTCCCAGCAGGAAAGTCTGGGACAGCTTGGTTGTGGGTGACACCCCTTGAGCAGCCTCATAATGCCGTACTTCTCATTCACCCCAATGCACGCCCCCAGTCCTGGTCCCAAGAAGCTTTCCAGGATCACCAGCATCCTGAGAGGCCCAGCCTTCCCTCATCCCTCATCCACAGAGCATGTTGCCTTCTGACGGTCATTGTCAACTGGCACCTCCACTGTGCCAGTTGCGTAAGTACTTCCTCCTCCAGGGCACCTACTGACATGTACTCCCAGGTACCCCACAGCAGTGCCACCCCATCCACCTGTGAGGAGAGAAGGGGCTGGGGCTGCTTCTGGGGGCAAGCAAGGAGGAGCCCTCCCTCTTTCATTACCACCCCTCCTTGACATTAACCTGGGTGAGGCTATAGTTCACCAGGTGAACTATGGGGATGAATTTGGGGGGTGGAGGAAGTGCTCAGGGTCTGGGAGTTGCTGCTTGAGATGATGAAGGAGGGGTTTTAACCCATTGATCCCTTTGTGCAATCGGATCTGGAATTAATCCAAGAATCAGTAAATTTCCCTCACTCCCAACCTGTTTGAACAGATACGTGAAGAACACTGGCTATCAGTGAGTCATGTAGCTATCTGAGGGGACAGTGTATAGCAGAGGTCTTCAACCTCCCGGACCACAGACTGTGGCCTGGTACCAGCCTGTGTCCTGCTAGGAACCAGGCCCATACAGCAGAAAGTGACTGGCAGGTGAGCCAGTGAAGCTTCATTTGTATTTACAGCCACTCCCCATTGCTCTCATTATTGCCTGAGCTCCGCCTCCTGTCAGATAAGGGGCAGCATTAGATTCTCATAGGAGCACAAGCCCTATTGTGAACTGTGCATGCCAGGGATCTAGATTGCACGCTCCTTACTAGAATTTAATGCCTGATGATCTGTCACTATCTCCCATCACCCTCAGATGGGACCATCTAGTTACAGGAAAACAAGTTCAGGTCCCACTGATTCTACATTATGGTGAGTTGTTAATTATTTTATTATATATTACAATGTAATAATAACAGAAATAAAGTGCACAATAAATGTAATGCCCTAGAATCATCCCAAAACCATCCCCTTCCCCAGTCCTTAGAAAAATTGTCTTCCATGAAACCAGTCTCTGGTGCCAAAAATTGGGGACTGCTCTGTAGAACTAGGCATGGGGCACAGCCATTGCAAAGACCTGAAGGCTAGAAGCTGCTTTGCTGGTTTTATGAACTATCTGAATGGCCCTAGAATGTACAAATTTGTGTTGACAAATAATAAAAATATGTACCAACTAACAAAGCTTTTCCCAATCCTATCTGGCTCTACTCCCTCTTTTAAGTATAGTTACAATTTTATATAAGAAATGTTTATGTTTATAATATTTTATATAAGAAATATACTAGGATGAATCATACAAACTTGTCAATATTTGAACATTTTAAACAATTTACCTTTCTTGATACATAATAACTATATGTATTTATGGGGTACATGTGATATTTTGTTACATGCATAGGCTATGTAATGATCAAGTCAGGGTATTTAGGATATCCATCACCTCATGTTTTTATCATTTTGATGTGTTGGACACATTTTAAGTCCATGCTTCTAGCTATTTTGACATACAAAATACATTGTTTTTAGCTATAGTCACCTTATTCAGCTAAGAAAAATTAAATCTTATTCCTTCTATCTAACCATATGTTTATACCTATTAACCAGTCTCTCACTCCACCCCACATACACCCTTCCCCAACTCTAGTAACTATCATTCTACTTTCTACCTCCATTGAGACCAATTCTGTTAGTTCCCAATAGGAGTGAGAACATGTGACATTTGACATTCTGTGACTGGCTTATTTAACTTAATGACTTCCAGTTCCATCCATGTTTCTGCAAATGACAGGATTTCATTCATTTTTATGACCACAGACTATTTCATTGTGTATATATACCAAATTTTCTTTATCCCGTCATCTGTTGATGAATACTTAGATCGATTCCATATATTTACTATTGTGAATAGTGCTGCAATTTACATAGCAATGCAAGTATCCCTTTAATATACTGATTCCCTTTCCTTAGGATAAATAACCAGTATGGGATTGCCAGATTGTATGGTAGCTCTGTTTTTAGTTTCTTTTTTTTTTTTTCCTTTGATAAATTGCCGTACTGTTTTCCATAATGGCTGTATTAACTTCCATTCCTACCAACAATGTATAAGAGTTTCCTTTTCTCTGCATCCTTGTCAGAATTTATTATTTTTTTCTTTTTGATAATAGCCATCCTAATTAGGGCAAGATGATATCCCATTGTGGTTTTGATTTGCATTTTCCTGATGATTAGTGATGTTGAGCATTTTTCATATATCTGTTAGCCATTTATATGTCTTCTTTTAAGAAGTGTCTATTTGTGTCTTTTGCCCACTTTTCAATGGAGTTATATGTTTTTTTCTTATTGAGTTGTTTGAGTTCCTTGTGTATTCTAGATTAACTAGTCTCCTATCAGATTAATAATTTATAAATATTTTCTCCCATTCAACAGGTTGTCTCTTTATTGATTATTACTTCTNCAGCACAGAACCCTGTCTCTTGAGGGCCGGCTTTCAACATGGCACCATGGTATAGTTTCTTAGGTCTCAGGGGATGTCTGGGATCCAGTATTAGCTAGCTCCCTCTGTGGAGCAAGCTGTCACATGGTCTCCTGGAAGCTCCTTACGTTAGTGCCAGGTTCCAGGAAGATTGAGGGGCTCTCCTATGGCTAGGGTTGCAGGAGTTCATAGTGGGAATGTGGACTGCTGGGGTCACTCACTTACCCTTCCCCCACATTGGAGATTCTCTTCAGGCTTCCAGCCTATCCTAGCCAAGCAAGCTGCCTCACTTTCCTTTTCTTCCTTTTCTTAGGTGTTTCCTGTCACTTCTCTGTTGAAATTCAGCATTCTCTCTTAGGTGATCTATTCTAAGTGTAATTATATACTATTTTGGTTCTTCTTTGTGGAGGAGGTGGGTGTTTGATACCCTAGTAAGCCATCTTGAATCCTTCCTGAATATTTGACCTTTTTAACTTAAAAAAAATTTCATATAATTAAACTATTGCAATTGACATATAAATGTAATTATATATTTAATTATAACAATATGTATTATATACATTATATAACAACATAAAATATTTGAAGAGCACATAATATAAATACATACATTAATAAACTGTAAATATAATATGTAATTGAATACATTTAAGTAATATAATTTATAAAATATGAATATGTTGTATAACCTGTACTGATATTAGAATATAAGTTACTATAATATAGCATATACAAAATATACATATGATAATGGTATATAGTATTATTACTATATACTATACATGTATTGTTTTTTCGTATTGTATAAAATGAATACATTTGAAAATATAGGTTAGAATATTTCATAATGCCCTTTTACTGTCATGAAGTGAAATTTATAGGTAATATGACTCACCTATCACCTAAATTTGAAAAAACAATTAATGAATTTAATATAAAGATGAAATATAAGTAATTTATTTAGAACTAATATGTATTATATGTAAAGGCTTGAGAGATACAGTAGAATAATTAACAAAATAAGTATATATAATTAACATGAGCAGTAGTAGTGGTAGCAGTAGGAATAGGAAACCCTTACTGAGCATTATCTGTGTGTCAGTCCCTGTTCTAAGTACTTTCAGGTGAGAGAACACCTTTAAGTACACTCTCTTAGACGTCAGTAGACTGGAACACATCTCAGAAGAACCTTCAGTTAACTGACATTTATTCCCACCTACTCCCTCTCCCTTGTAAGACAAGCTTTTAGTCACTAATATGTTTTTTTCAAGATACTTATCTATGTATATAAGAGCCTAAACTTGAAAGAAATAGTGGTTATCTCAAGGCAGGGGTTTGATATGAGGAATGAGGATAGGACTGTGTGTACTGAATAAAGGAGACATTAGCTATATCTGCAATGTTTTATTTCTTTAATAAAACAAGGCTATTGAAAGTGAATTGGAAAAAAGTTAACACTATTAATTTTGAAAGATGAAATCATGAGAATTTTTAATATTATTCATTTTAGTTCTCTGCTAACATTGAAATTTTAAAAACTAATACTAAAGAATATCACCAGGAGATTTTCCACGATCATATATGCAGCTTATCTTCCCAACCTTGAAACTCACCAACTCAGATAATCCATTTTACCAGTACTGGGTTAGAGCTTGTCTGGTTTAGCACCTTCATTTCTTTAAGGAGTAGAAACTGGCTTTCCTTAAATTGGGTATCTTGTTAATGAGGCAGAGGTGGAATGATAACTCAGATTTTCTGATCTCCAGCCAGCTGTCTACTGTTTTCAGTACCTTGGCATTGGGGTCCAGGACGATGACCTCAAAAGCCTGACATATCTTCAGTCAAGCCACAAGGATTTTATTCTCTTCACAATTCTCTGCTTATTGGGACAGAAAAGTAGGATTCAGATGTTTTAGAAAAGATTTCTGAAAATCCAAAGGTTAATTTCCAGCTAATGTGAAAATTAGTTAACCAAAGGAGTTCACTCCACTGGCTCTTAATTATGTGAGTTATCACAGGATGAGGATTTATGGATTCAACCCTCTGTATCCACAGGTTTCACATCCATGGATTCAACTAAGCATGGATCAAAATATTAAAACAATAACAATATAACAATAAAATAACACAAAATAGAATATAACAACTATTTACATTGTATTAGGTATTATAAATACTCTAGAGATAATTTAGAGTATGTGAAAGGATGCATGTAGGTCATATTTCAAATACTACACCATTTTATATCAAGGTCTTGAGCATTCAAAGATTTTATTATCCTAATGTAGGGGAGAGGGTCCTGAAACCAATCCCCTGTGGATACTGAGGGCTGACTATAAACCTGAATTCAGTAAGACCTCCTAAGTTTCTGATCTGGGAGGTACTGAGGGGGGATGGAGAGTAAACAGAAAGAAAGAAAACATGAATCTCTGACCTTGACTAAAGTCCAAATCAATAAGGTAGGAAAACCAAGATGCCATTTGACACCTACTTAAGCTCAGAGCATGACTAGGATTTGGTTGGGATATGCATGGAAGATAGGAAAATGGTATGAGGATGAAGACAGGAAAGAACTGACTGAGCAAATGTCCACAGCATAACTGCTTTCTGACAAGGTTGGGTAAGGTGAGACAGGCAGGGAAGTCAACCTGTCTAGAGCAGGAAGTTTCTCTTGGAGAGTGGTAGACAGATACTTTGATAGGGTAGGGCTGATTTGAAAGGGTGTGGGTGGTAGACTTGGTGATTTTGACTATTCAGCATGGAATCATGAGTTCTGGAGTATAGTTGTAGCAGAGAAATTATTTTGTTATTCCTGTTGGTTAGATGCTAGCTAACCCAATTAAAAAATGAGCAATAACTGAACAGAAATTTCTGAAAAGACACACAAATGGCCAACAGATATGTGAAATAATGTCACTGTAACTAATTACCAGAGAAATCCAAATTAAAACCAAAATGAGGCATCACCTTACACCTGTTAAAATGGCTACTACCAAAAGATAAAAGATTGTGTTGGCCATAGGATATAATTTTAATGTAGCAAACCCCACATTGTGACCATACCTACATATTCAGCTTCCTCTCTGATGACTGCCATCATGCTATACTTCACCAACTCTTAACTGCTTACAGTTTTGAGTACACACTGTATTCCTCACCTTTGTACCTCTGCTACCACAGTCCTCTTCATCTGGCTGAACTCTATCTAGTTCTTTAGACTCAGCTTAATCAATATCTTTCCAGGAGCCTATCCTTACCCTAAAATGATGTTTAAGAAATGCACATAGAAATCTTGTAAAACATTGATACATTGAAAAAAAAATTACCATAAACTCTTAACCCTAATGTGAGCGTTATAACTATTTGATGATTTTCCTTCCAGCTTTTAAGGCCTATTTTATTTAAACAATAGCGATTTTATTGTACAAAATTTTGCATTCTGTTTTTTATTTAATTTTACATATCCTTTGAGCATTATGCTGAGATTGGGGTGTTGAAATCCCCCTTATTCTTATATAGGAGTCTATCTCTTCCTTTAGATCCAATAATATTTTTTTTCTATATCTGGGTGCTCTGGTGTTGGGTGTATATGTATTCAGAATTATTATATCCTCTTACTGACTTGATCCCTTTATCATTTTATAATGACCTTCTTTGTCTCTTTTTACTGTTTTTGACTTAAAATCTGTTTTATCTGATGAAAATGCAGCTATTCCTGTACACTTTTGGTTTCTGTTCACATGGAATACATTTTCCATCCTTTTACTTTGTCTATGTCTTTATATGTGAAGCAAGTTTCTTGTAGGCAGCATGTAGTTAGGTCATGTATTTTTTTTATCCATTCAGCCAGTCTTTATCTTTTAAGTGGAAATTTTAATTTGTTTATAATCAAGGTTGTTATTGATAAGTGAGTATTCCTGTCATTTTATTAATTGTTTTCTGGTTGTTTTGTAGATGTCTTGGTCTTTTGTTTCTCTCTTATTGTTTATTATTGCTGTTTGTTGGTTTTCTGTAGTGCCAGCAGTGGCAGCAGTGGGACAGACAGATGGATAGGATCTTGGACTCCTGGCCAGCATGTGTGGCATTGGCAATAATAGTAGTGGTGATGAGACAACACTTGGGCTCCCAGGCAGCACTCACTATTGTTAGCAAGGATGCGAGGACAGTCTGCAGCCCCCAGCTGGGTGCTTGCATGTGGATGCAGGTAGTGGGGTTAGTGGCAGGCTGGGTGGGCTCATCCTTGGGTCTCTGGTAGGAGTGCACAGATGCCAGCAAGGGTGGACTGGGCATGCTGGTCCCTAGGCACCTGCATGGCATCCTCAGGCACTTGGGCAAGTGGAGGGTGGTGTTTCAGACTGGGTGGGCCTATTTCTAGTTCCGCCAATGGTGCACATGGGCACAGGTTGTGATAGGCAGGGCAGGATGACCCACTGTGGTGGGTGCAGAGAACCTAATGTCAGAATGCATGCAAGTGTGCAGTGGTTCTGTTGCTGTAGGATGGGTGGTGGGGGTTAGGCAGGGGGACAGTGGTTGGTGTTAGTGGGAGCAACTCCAAGCCAGTGGGCAGCTTTCAGGCTTTGGAGAATATTTGTTTTGGCCTCTGGTGGCAGCAGCAGCAGCTGCAGTTGTATGCAGGGAAAGCCTGTCCTCATGGTGTGTTAGTGCACAGCAGCCATGCTACTTTGGGGGTAGAGGTTGCTGTCAATGGCAGCATTCCCAGGCAAGTGGGTGGCTTTCAGGCTCTGGGGAGCACATGCTTCAACCTCGAGTTGTGGCAGGAGTGACAGGTATTGTGGCAGCAGTGTGCGGGGAGAACTTGTCATCAAGTCACATGCTAGTGTGCAATGGCCCTGCTGCTGGTGTGGGCAGGGTTTCTGTCAACAGCTTCAGATAGGCAGCTCTCAGGTTTTAGAGAGCATGAGCTTTGGCTCTCTTTGTCCCAGGGGCAGTCTCCCTGGCATGTTGCACTGCTCCATTTCCTGGAGTATAGGAATCTGTAGAGGCTAGAATGTTGGGGACCCTGCCACACTGCCGGACCCAGCTGGCCTTGCACCACTGAAACTCTTCAGGTGAATGCAGCAGGATGTAAGTGGGGCTCCAGGAGTTTGGAGATGTAGGGACTAATGTCAGCACAGAACCCTGTCTCTTGAGGGCCGGCTTTCAACATGGCACCATGGTATAGTTTCTTAGGTCTCAGGGGATGTCTGGGATCCAGTATTAGCTAGCTCCCTCTGTGGAGCAAGCTGTCACATGGTCTCCTGGAAGCTCCTTACGTTAGTGCCAGGTTCCAGGAAGATTGAGGGGCTCTCCTATGGCTAGGGTTGCAGGAGTTCATAGTGGGAATGTGGACTGCTGGGGTCACTCACTTACCCTTCCCCACATTGGAGATTCTCTTCAGGCTTCCAGCCTATCCTAGCCAAGCAAGCTGCCTCACTTTCCTTTTCTTCCTTTTCTTAGGTGTTTCCTGTCACTTCTCTGTTGAAATTCAGCATTCTCTCTTAGGTGATCTATTCTAAGTGTAATTATATACTATTTTGGTTCTTCTTTGTGGAGGAGGTGGGTGTTTGATACCCTAGTAAGCCATCTTGAATCCTTCCTGAATATTTGACCTTTTAACTTAAAAAAAATTTCATATAATTAAACTATTGCAATTGACATATAAATGTAATTATATATTTAATTATAACAATATGTATTATATACATTATATAACAACATAAAATATTTGAAGAGCACATAATATAAATACATACATTAATAAACTGTAAATATAATATGTAATTGAATACATTTAAGTAATATAATTTATAAAATATGAATATGTTGTATAACCTGTACTGATATTAGAATATAAGTTACTATAATATAGCATATACAAAATATACATATGATAATGGTATATAGTATTATTACTATATACTATACATGTATTGTTTTTTCGTATTGTATAAAATGAATACATTTGAAAATATAGGTTAGAATATTTCATAATGCCCTTTTACTGTCATGAAGTGAAATTTATAGGTAATATGACTCACCTATCACCTAAATTTGAAAAAACAATTAATGAATTTAATATAAAGATGAAATATAAGTAATTTATTTAGAACTAATATGTATTATATGTAAAGGCTTGAGAGATACAGTAGAATAATTAACAAAATAAGTATATATAATTAACATGAGCAGTAGTAGTGGTAGCAGTAGGAATAGGAAACCCTTACTGAGCATTATCTGTGTGTCAGTCCCTGTTCTAAGTACTTTCAGGTGAGAGAACACCTTTAAGTACACTCTCTTAGACGTCAGTAGACTGGAACACATCTCAGAAGAACCTTCAGTTAACTGACATTTATTCCCACCTACTCCCTCTCCCTTGTAAGACAAGCTTTTAGTCACTAATATGTTTTTTTCAAGATACTTATCTATGTATATAAGAGCCTAAACTTGAAAGAAATAGTGGTTATCTCAAGGCAGGGGTTTGATATGAGGAATGAGGATAGGACTGTGTGTACTGAATAAAGGAGACATTAGCTATATCTGCAATGTTTTATTTCTTTAATAAAACAAGGCTATTGAAAGTGAATTGGAAAAAAGTTAACACTATTAATTTTGAAAGATGAAATCATGAGAATTTTTAATATTATTCATTTTAGTTCTCTGCTAACATTGAAATTTTAAAAACTAATACTAAAGAATATCACCAGGAGATTTTCCACGATCATATATGCAGCTTATCTTCCCAACCTTGAAACTCACCAACTCAGATAATCCATTTTACCAGTACTGGGTTAGAGCTTGTCTGGTTTAGCACCTTCATTTCTTTAAGGAGTAGAAACTGGCTTTCCTTAAATTGGGTATCTTGTTAATGAGGCAGAGGTGGAATGATAACTCAGATTTTCTGATCTCCAGCCAGCTGTCTACTGTTTTCAGTACCTTGGCATTGGGGTCCAGGACGATGACCTCAAAAGCCTGACATATCTTCAGTCAAGCCACAAGGATTTTATTCTCTTCACAATTCTCTGCTTATTGGGACAGAAAAGTAGGATTCAGATGTTTTAGAAAAGATTTCTGAAAATCCAAAGGTTAATTTCCAGCTAATGTGAAAATTAGTTAACCAAAGGAGTTCACTCCACTGGCTCTTAATTATGTGAGTTATCACAGGATGAGGATTTATGGATTCAACCCTCTGTATCCACAGGTTTCACATCCATGGATTCAACTAAGCATGGATCAAAAATATTAAAACAATAACAATATAACAATAAAAATAACACAAAAATAGAATATAACAACTATTTACATTGTATTAGGTATTATAAATACTCTAGAGATAATTTAGAGTATGTGAAAGGATGCATGTAGGTCATATTTCAAATACTACACCATTTTATATCAAGGTCTTGAGCATTCAAAGATTTTATTATCCTAATGTAGGGGAGAGGGTCCTGAAACCAATCCCCTGTGGATACTGAGGGCTGACTATAAACCTGAATTCAGTAAGACCTCCTAAGTTTCTGATCTGGGAGGTACTGAGGGGGGATGGAGAGTAAACAGAAAGAAAGAAAAACATGAATCTCTGACCTTGACTAAAGTCCAAATCAATAAGGTAGGAAAACCAAGATGCCATTTGACACCTACTTAAGCTCAGAGCATGACTAGGATTTGGTTGGGATATGCATGGAAGATAGGAAAAATGGTATGAGGATGAAGACAGGAAAGAACTGACTGAGCAAATGTCCACAGCATAACTGCTTTCTGACAAGGTTGGGTAAGGTGAGACAGGCAGGGAAGTCAACCTGTCTAGAGCAGGAAGTTTCTCTTGGAGAGTGGTAGACAGATACTTTGATAGGGTAGGGCTGATTTGAAAGGGTGTGGGTGGTAGACTTGGTGATTTTGACTATTCAGCATGGAATCATGAGTTCTGGAGTATAGTTGTAGCAGAGAAATTATTTTGTTATTCCTGTTGGTTAGATGCTAGCTAACCCAATTAAAAAATGAGCAATAACTGAACAGAAATTTCTGAAAAGACACACAAATGGCCAACAGATATGTGAAATAATGTCACTGTAACTAATTACCAGAGAAATCCAAATTAAAACCAAAATGAGGCATCACCTTACACCTGTTAAAATGGCTACTACCAAAAAGATAAAAGATTGTGTTGGCCATAGGATATAATTTTAATGTAGCAAACCCCCACATTGTGACCATACCTACATATTCAGCTTCCTCTCTGATGACTGCCATCATGCTATACTTCACCAACTCTTAACTGCTTACAGTTTTGAGTACACACTGTATTCCTCACCTTTGTACCTCTGCTACCACAGTCCTCTTCATCTGGCTGAACTCTATCTAGTTCTTTAGACTCAGCTTAATCAATATCTTTCCAGGAGCCTATCCTTACCCTAAAATGATGTTTAAGAAATGCACATAGAAATCTTGTAAAACATTGATACATTGAAAAAAAAATTACCATAAACTCTTAACCCTAATGTGAGCGTTATAACTATTTGATGATTTTCCTTCCAGCTTTTTAAGGCCTATTTTATTTAAACAATAGCGATTTTATTGTACAAAATTTTGCATTCTGTTTTTTATTTAATTTTACATTATCCTTTGAGCATTATCCCATTATTAAAAACAATTTAAATAGCTTTATAATATATTCCACCATGTTGGTTTACTTCAATACATCTAATTATTCTTCTATGAAAAAAAAAAGATTGTGTTGGCAAGGTTGTGGAGGAAAGGGAACCCTTGCACACTATTGGTGGGAATGGATATTTGTATACACACACACAATAGAATACTATTCAGCCTTTAAAAAGTAGAAAATCTTGTCATTTGCTTCAACATGGATGAACCTGGAGGATATTATGTTAAGTGAAATAAGCCAAGCACAGAAAGACAAATACCACACGATCTTACTTATATGTGGGATCTAAAAAAGTTGAACTTAACAGAAGCAGAGACTAGAATGGTGATTACCAGGGGTGGAAAGTGAGGAATGGGATAATATTGGTTAAAGGGTACAACGTTTCAGTCAAACAGGAGGAATAATTTCAAGATATCTATTGCGCAGCATAGGAACTATAGTTAATATATTATATACCTGAAAATTGTGAAGAAAGTCAATCTTAAAAGTTATCACTACAAAAAAAATTCATGTGAGGTGAAGGTTATGTTAATTAGCTTGATTTAATCATTTGAAAATGTATACACATATAGAAACATCATGTCGTATATCATATATTTATACAATTTTTTTAAAATTAAAACTTAATAAAGACAAAAAAAGAATATTGAAATAATCCAAGCAAGACATGAGAAGCACTTAGATAGACTTCAGTGTTTTTAAGGATAGAAAGGAAGGGGACAGATTTGAGTAACTTTTCAGAAATGGGCAAGGCTTAATGTCTTATGGAAAGGGTAGGAGGTGGTCAGTGAGAAGAAAAAGTCAAGATTCAGGGATGCCTCCACACTTTTTGGCTTGGATGACCGTGAACATGAGAGGTGCGGCAGATTTTGTAGGGGAGAGAAGCTTACTGCCGAGCATCCTGGATTTGAGGGGACAGTAGAAACCCTGTTACAGGGTTTGGTGGGCAATGCTACTACCCTATCTCCCACAGGCACATTAGCATTAACATCAGTGCATCTGAGGAATTGTCCTGGCTAGTGTCTAATTCCCAAGAAGACTCATCAGGCCTCAAGGTAATCAGAAGTTGAGGAGTTGGTTGTAATGCCTCTCCATGGCTTCACTTTCAGAATGCATTGGAGGCTCATTCATTAGATAAAGATCAAAAGAGTGATTTTGACAAAGCATTGCACAGATTCTATAATGAGAGGGAAATTAAAATGGTTGGCAGCCCATTATTAAGCGTAATAACTAGGTTGCAATGAGATGAAGGACTTCATTTAGGCAGCTCTTTCCCATTGATGAATAGTAGGGGGTAAAAGTGTGAAACGGAAGCATATAATCCAATTCATAAAATATGTAAACTGAACAGAAATTTCTGCAAAGGTATTTTTAAAAACCCAAGGCAATACTCACTCATTGTATATATAGAGCTGAGTGTGAAATCTTTCTACTGATGTACAATGATGCACAGATGAAATTTTTAAAATCAGTATTTTTTCCACTGACAGAACTTTATTTTTTAAAAAAATGACAAAAGCTCTGTCTGTACTTCTAGGCTGGGAGAAAAGAGGCACAGGTGTAGCAACAGGGGCACAGGCCACTCACATTTTAGAGAGTTTGACTTGCTTGTGCCTGTGGAGTGCCCACTTGAGGCAGACAGAGTCCACTGTGCTGGGTATAAACAGGAAGAAACTTTTCTTACATGGGGGCATATCTGAGACAGAAATAGAGGGCATTCAACTCCCACATTAAAATACTAGGAAAAAGAGCATAACATTTTATTCAACAAGTAAAATATATACAAATGTTAAAATAAACACAACTATATTTCTTTTTTTTTTAAGAGGAATTGACTGAATTTTATTTATTTATTATTTATTTATTGAGACAGAGTCTTGATCTGTTGCCCAGGCTGGAGTGCAGTGGCACGACCTCTGCTGGTGTGCAGTGGCACAATCTCTGTTCACTGCAACCTCTGCCTCCCAGTCCCAAGCAACTCCTGCCTCACCCTCCAGAGTAGCTGGAATTACAGGCGTGTCCCACTAATTTTTGTATTCTTAGTAGAGATGAAGTTTCGCTGTGTTGGCCAGACTGGTCTCAAACCCCTGGCCTCAAGTGATCTGTCTGCCTCGGCCTCCCAAATTGCTGAGATCACAGGCATGAGCCACTGCACAGGCCCACACACAACTATATTTCTTAAATATAATGGTAGGAATGGGATAATCATTCCCAGATACTAAATTTTAAATAAATTGATAGGAGTCAGATAAAGTTTTCCAAAGTTTAGATCTGACCTTTGGAGGTTACGTCAAGATCATGAATTATTAATAATTACTCTGTAAGCACTGTGTATAACTCATAGACAAATAATTAGCATACATTATCTTACAGCTATTCTTCCCACAATGGTTATTATTTGGGAATATGATGTCCCTCAGCTGGAAATGTCTACTCCTAGACAGGCATGAACTTTGTGGAATACACATGACAATTTAGATAGCACCAAGCAAATTTTAATATTTTACTAGCTCCTGGGCTGGGATAAAGAGAAGTATAGAAGGCAGGATATAGAACACATAATGATTAAGATTATAAGTTCTGTGTCCAACTTATTTGGGTTAGAGTCTGAATTCTGCCACTACAACTTGAGTGACCTTGAGCAAGTCACTTAAACTCTCTGAGCTTTCTTTTTCTCTCATCAGTAAAGTGGAAATAACAAGAGTCCCTCCCTCCCAAAGTTGACATGAGAATGAAAGGAGAAAAATTTGTGCAAAACACCTAGCACAGTTCTTGGATGTTCTGTTCTAAGGGCCCAATGAAACTCATAGCTGCTGCTGCTGCTGTTACACCTTTCTGTGCTGGGTCATTCACTGAGGGTGTCTGTGTGTGTAGCCGGCTTCCCCAGTTTAAGCAAGATCGCAGCTGTATTCTCAACTTTTGGCTTCTGTCACCGACAACGGTGCATTCCCATAGGTGTGCTGTGATTCACCTCCAGCAACCAGCAGTTGGTCAATGATAAATCCTTAGTTTTAAAGCTAATGTGGGGACAACATGTAAAACAAAAACTTGGACAGCTCGCCCTCTAGTGGTAATTTTATGAATTGCCCCCAACAATTGCCCTGTTAGCTCACAGGAAAACTGATAGTAAAATGAGTGGGATTAAGTTTGCATAGTTAAAACACCTGGTTTAACAAATGAATTTGTTAATCACAAACACATAATAAGCTAGTATAGGGTACATGCTTGCATATTTTCTCACGTGTTGATTAGCCATTATACCTAACGAGGGATTTCCAATTTGGGGAAATAAAAGTCCAGAATCAGCAATTCTATACGTAGTTATATATCCTGTCCCCCAATAAGAAATTGTACATAGTCATTAGAGTCTAGTTTTATTGCACTCAATATTCTTTTTTTCTGAAATAATGTTATAATTCTTGATAATAGCAACTTATCCTCTTATAGGTATTTATAAATTTTCAGTGTTTTTTTTTTCTTTTTTTTTTTAAAAAAAAACAGATAGATGCAGCAGGATTTGCCTTCCTGATTGTACTGAAGGGAAATTAGGAGGCTTATCTATAAAGAGGCTAAATGAGTTTGCTTGGGACACCCAGGGCACTTTGCAGGGGACTGCACTAATTTTTATTCATAGGAATCTCCTTCTAGCAAAATAAGTTGCATAGATGCTGGCATGTTCCTTTCTAGTCTTTATGTGCTCCTTCTTTGGAATCTTTATGTCGAATTCCCTACACATACACTGGTTGTACAGATCAGAATGAAAATGATTAAAATAGAGATACAAGTTTTATAGAAGTGACTTTCTTCACTCCATTATAATTGTTTTGGAGAACTCAGATATCAAAGCACTTTGTTTGTTGGTTTTGAGACACAGTCTCACTGTGATGACCAGGCTGGAGTGCAATGGCATGATCTCAGCTTGCTGCAACCTCCGCCTCCTGGGTTCAAGTGATTCTCTTGCCTCGGCCTCTCAAGTAACTGGGACTGCAGGCATGCGCCACCATGCCTGGCTAATTTTTGTATTTTTAGTAGAGACAAGGTTTCACCATATTGGCCAGTCTGGTCTTGAACTCATGACTTCAGGTGATCTGCCCACCTCAGCCTCCCAGCATGCTGGGATTACAGGTGTGAGCCACTGCACCCGGCCGATATTAAAGCATTTGTACCCACAAGACTAAACCAAATAATAACTTTTTGAGCCTTATAGAAATCTAAGTCAAGGGAGTAGTGATGAGAATCTTAAAAGCCCACAATTGTTCTTTTAAATACTGAAATTGCTATTCATAAGACTTGAGTGAACAGAGAAAGGATAATTTAGGAATAGGAGGTATTTTCAAATCCAGGGACCAGAATATTTATAATCATACTTACTGATTGTGAAACAGAGGGCAGACAGACATACATTCACTGATACTTTCAGTGAGTTCGTTCCATAGCAAGTTTCAGTCCAACTGCAGAGTTTCACTATTCAGGGGAAGTAGTGAAATTCCCTTCCTTCAATGCCTCCATTCACATTTGTGGCTGGTCAGTGAGATACAGTTATCAAACCACCTGTGGGAGAAGCCAGTCTATCCAGTCAACACTCTTCTCAGGAGCCCTGCAAGGAGCTTGCTTAAATAGGTGCCACTGGAATTGTGAACAGTATAGGGCTGGATAGCTCTGTGGATTGGAGGCTTGTGCAGATGAGATCAAGCGCACCAGTTGGCTCCCTCTATGGGCTACTCAGTTCCACTGTGGCCCCAATTGATCTGTAGCCTGCACCTTTGTCAGCTGCATCACAGATGTATTCATTCAGCATTTGCCAAATATGTATGGAGAGTCTACATACAAGGGGCTGTGGAAGTGTGACATGTGATTGCAAACTCCTGATGACAGAAATCTGTCTTGTGTGCATTACTTTCAATGGCACTTGGCAAATTCAGTTATATGTGACCTTTCATCTCTCCTTGCCCTTTTGTGACTTTCTGACACCTCTAAGCTCTTCCCTCTTAACGTCAGTGTTCAATCCCTCCATGTTGACTGATCACCTGACTTTTCAGGCCTCTTACCTCAGCCTATACTTCTTAGTTGCTTACCTAGTCCCAAATCTAAAAATAAGTGTGCTATATCCTTTTCTAGCTCCTTTTCTTCCACTCTTGGATTATTAAGAATAGCAATCCAATAAAAAATAATCATACCAACTTGTTGGAATCTAGTAGGGGTCTCATACTCTAATTTAGGTTTAAGGCTACAATGTCTTAGCTCATGGAAATGGATTTCTACTGATGAAAGTGTAGAGTGGGAAAATATTTGGTGGCACATAGGCATTCATAGATCCATGTTATCATACCTCTGGTCCATTTTAATGGGAAAATTCCCTGAGATCTCTTGAAATATCTTATGTTGTAACCTTACACTGCAAATACTAAGGGAAAAGAATAAATGGGGATAATGTTTAGAAATTACTTTCTTCATTATTGTATTTCTGTTATCTGGCTATTGACTACCTTAAAACTAAATACTCCCTCTCTGATACCTAAGGCAAGGGAACAGAAGAACAGAGACCATAAATCTATTAAGTCAAATACATATTGCTCACATGGCCTTTAAAGGGAAATGAATTATCAGTGTACTCTCCAGGTCTGCATGATAAAACTAATTGTAATGGCAATTAAATGTCTTACACTGCCATTGAGCATGCTTGCTGTGACTCTGGAGCAGATACATTGATTACCTTCTGTACTTACCATGTCCCATCACTAATGGGCCAAAGCAGACTGTTAACATTGTAACTGGGACTGCAGGCATGCACCTGCAGGCATGCAGGTGTAGGATTATGCAATAGATCACTTAGAAAAGATAACTAAAGAGATTTGGGAAGCAAATTGAAATAGTATTTCAATTTTTTTTTTCTATCAAGTAGGTAATGATAGAGTTTGATGCTATTTTGCAAAGCCAAATTTGTTAATTCAAAAATATTTGCTGTGCATCTTAGGATTAGGGGAAAACAAAAACTGAAATATTAAACAGTTTTTAAAAATATTCCCATGGGGTTTATTTTGTTTCTATTAACCAACTTTTGAAAAACAAGTTATGAGAAAACATATATTTTCTAACAAATATTTATATCATTACCTCTCAGTTGTTTCAATGCACGCAAACAGTATCACAGATAATTTATAAAAAGAATAATGTAAAATCCATTTAAAGATGATAAAACAATAAATATTAAAGTTGTATTTGATCCAGAGGTGTATCACTAGTAATTTATAATAACCCGGAAAGTTCAACAAATTCAAGTTTCCTTCTTTTCCTTCTTGAAAGTTTCGTAGTGACAAATGACAGGTAAACAATCCAATAGCAAGGACTGAATTAAAAAGACCCCTGAGAGACAGCCAGTGATCAGTACATATTTAGTCCAAACCACTGTACCTTCTTGGCTTTAACAGTGTACAACGATCATCAGAATCCATAGTGATGAATCTGATACCTCTGAATCCTTGAAGAAAGTTTAGATGCCCTTCACTATCAATTTAAAGGGAGTTATTTATTTGTTTGTTTATTTCTAATGAATACCTCACATACTATAAGAGGAGTTGAGGCAGTGTGTAATAACAGCCCACGTGCAGCAGGCCAGTGAAAGCCGAAGTCAGAAAGAGAGATCAGAAACCAGAGTTCATAATCTTTCTTGGGCCATAGACCCCTTTGAAAATCTGAAAGAAAAAAGAGCTATGGAAAATTTCCCCAGAAAAGTATACCTGTGTAAATAAGCACATTGTTTTGCCAACAACCTTGAGGCCCAGGCAGGCATCCTCCCACTGGGTGTCCTTGAACCCTAGTTCAAGAACCCCTCATATAGAGAAAGTGAAATCCTGAGGTAAGATAGTTATTACACTTGAACATTGCATTTAGCTCTGAGCTTCCTGTCAACTGAGGTTAAAAGATTAAACACGTTGGGTTAGAGTTCTCAACATCTAAAAAAGGAAGCAGATCAGTTCAAAAAATCATAAGTGAAACATATACTTTTAAAATGGCAATGTTTATACATTTATCTGAGATGATTGTTATGATCAAGAAAAATGAAGGGACATAGCATAATTTGATGAATTTTTTTTTGAAAATAAGTGATTGGAAATAAAATAACTATGCTAATTATATTGACCAGCATATGAGATTGGCCACAGCATTTCATTTTTAATCCTTCTGGAAAATAAGGAATTTACTGTACATGTCTTTCTTTAGTGGTACATTTACCTACCTAATATTATTTGATTACAGCTGACAGTAATATAATATATTCCCATGAGCACTCAGCAGCTAAGCAGAAAGGGAGGCCTTAGGGTGTAAAGAGAAATTGACCTATGGTTAAATATATGCTATTAATAGGTCATACCATGGAAAACTAGCATGTATATAACAGCAAATAATCACTGTAGGTGCCTACTGCTTTCAACTAGAGCATTTACTTTCTCAAAGGCAAATAATAGCACAATTGTTATTGTCACAATTATAGGCATAGGCAGTATAGGGTAGGGGTTAAGAACACAATCTGGAATCAGAGACTGATTTTCCACCACTTACTGGCTGTGTGACCTTGGGCAAAGTCATTTAACTTCTTTTGTTTCAGTGTCTTCATTTGTAAAATAATAAGAAAAGCATTCATCTCAGGACTACTTCTCGGCTGTGTAGAGGTCTCTTGGAAATAAGTGTTTTGTGGGGCTCCTGTCTATATAAACAATTTGAGTCACCTAAAACCAATATGTCAGTGTCATTCTAGTAGTCCAATTTCATAGGCTAATGTGATGGAAATACTGCAAGGCTAGTAGAAGCAAACAACTTGCCTGGCCACTCTGCTGGAATTAGGACCCGGCCATGGTGCCACAGGACAACCCTATAGGCACGAGTTCTGGAGCTCCTTGAAGAATCTGGTCTATCCTAAGCAGAAGGTGGCTGCAGAAGATTGTAAGATACCCCAAAGGCACAAGGCTGGTTCAGGGACTGTGCTTACTAAGGTTTAAGCAGGATACAAGTCTATCTCATAGGGTCACTGGGAAGATTGAATGAAGTAATCTATGAGGAGCACTTAGGATATGTTCGTGATGATTACTGCTCACACTATTATTGTCAACAATGCTCACTGTATCTTACGCCTCTTCTGATTTTCTTTCAGTGGATGGCTGCATTGATTGGTCAGTGGATCTCAAGACATACATGGCTTTGGCAGGTGAACCAGTCCGAGTGAAATGTGCCCTTTTCTACAGTTATATTCGTACCAACTATAGCATGGCTCAGAGCACTGGGCTCAGGCTTATGTGGTACAAAAACAAAGGTGATTTGGAAGAGCCCATCATCTTTTCAGAGGTCAGGATGAGCAAAGAGGAAGATTCAATATGGTTTCACTCAGCTGAGGCACAAGACAGTGGATTCTACACTTGTGTTTTAAGGTGAGTGTTGTGTGAAAACATTGTCCAGTTACATGGCTGATAGTCTTTTGAGTGGGACTTGAGTACATATAGGTATGCCTCATGTTGTATAATGGATATGTTCTTGAAAGGTTGCAGTACATGTGGAGCTTCAGTAAATTCCAGTTCTAATTATCTATCAGAACTACATAGCAAATTCCTATTAGATTTTCATAAAGTAGAATTCCCATTTACTGTATGTGCTTATTTAATTTAGAAAATTTTGTGACTCGGGCCGGGCGCAGTGGCTCACGCCTGTAATCCCAGCACTTTGGGAGTCCGAGGCGGGTGGATCACCTGAGGTCAGGAGTTTGAGACCAGCCTGACCAATATGGTAAAACCCTGTCTCTACTAAAAATACAAAAATTAGCTGAGCATGGTGGCGGGTGCCTGTAGTCCCAGCTACTCGGGAGGCTGAGGCAGGAGAATTGCTTGAACCCGGGAGGCAGAGGTTGCAGTGAGCCGAGATCGCGCCACTGCACTCCGGCCTGGGCGACACAGCGAGATTCCATCTCGAAAAATTTAAAAAAAGAAGAAAAAATTCTGACTCATTTCTTCCCTCACCCCACCCCTGCCCCAGGGTCTTATATTAACAATTAGTTTTACATACAGCTAGTTGACTCAATTATCTTGCTATCTGGTCATGAAAATGATCTAAAATATCATTTTAGCCATGAGCTTGCCTTTCTTGTTGATGAAAAATAGTTTCAAATGCCTCTGGGAGATTTCTTAGCAAATGTACTACTGGTGAAATCCTTCATAGATTTTGCAATGCGAGTTTGAGTCCACTGTGTCTAAATAATCAACATGGAGCTCTGTAAATACACCGTCATCCTAAGTTTCTGGGTACTATAGTGGGAAGATATCACAGACACAATTCTTGCTTGCAAGAAGTTTACAGTAAAAAGCAGTATGTTTTTCCCTTAGGGATTCTACAGTATGTTCTCCCTTCCCCCTCTCCCCCAGTGATAGAATCTAGGTTCTAGCATCTAGCATCTCAAATAGAGAATGGATTAGGTATTTAAGTAGGTAGCTGAGACGACCTTTAAGCCACCTTTCAATTCTGCAATTTTGGGAATCTTTGATCTTGCTCACCAGGGACCTGTACTCTACTATTTGATTTTAACTCCTTGGAAATGCAGACCTTTCCTATTTTTGTGTCCTGTGAACTTTGATGCCAAAGCTATGTCACTTCCTCATCAAAAGCACTTGGAAGCCCCTGGCGAAGCCTCATTGTTCAAAAGGCCGGGAGAACAAGGTGGTATATAAATAGAGAGCCTTCTGGATGCTCTAAGAATCACTTTTGTGTGTAGGGGAAAAAAGTGGAGTGACGGGGGAGCAAATGGTGAGTTTAGTCTGTTTGTGGTGGGCAAAATCTCCAGGATCTTGGGAGAACAGCAATCATTCTGATCACACCCTTAGTGTTAAGCAATATTTTCTCTTACTTGGGCAGCTCTTGGAAAAATTGAGAAGTAGATGTAATTCAGCTTTAGTGACAGACACTATATTCTCTAGGGTGCTGCTACTCTTTCCTTGCTTATCTCCTCTCTGCTTGTCTCCTCTTCATCCCCACTGTCATTAAAACCCACCAATCAAAATTATCTCTCTTCTCCTCCCACTATACCATTTGCTTCTTGTTTGTTGTTTTCACAAATTTAAAGTTTTATTTGCAAAGCATCAGTCCACTATGTACAGGTGCTAAGCTTACAATGAATTATTAAACAAATTGTTGCTACTTCCCCAGGCCTGTTAATGTCTTCAGTCTTGTTACCTCCCCTCTTTTCCCTTCTCTGCTCTAACCCCATTTCCTTACTCCTAGCAATATTAACAACTTAGTGTGTATCCCTACATGCATTTCCCCTACTGTTTTAATTATACAAACATACTGACATGGGTATTTCCTTTTTTTTTTTTTTTT
>NW_016817136.1:2372-11696 GCF_001698545.2 Rhinopithecus bieti | reverse complement strand
AGAAATCACCGGTCTTCTGTGTCGCTCGCGCTGGGAATTGGAGACTGGAGCTGTTCCTATTCGGCCATCTTGCTCCGCCCCCGACATGGGTATTTTTCTCCTCATTGTTTTACAAAATGAAAAGAGGGTTATAGATTTCTCTGCATTTTCTTTGTTTAGTAAAAATGCATGGTATAGATTTCTCCAAGTCAATCGATAGAGAGCTTTTTTTTAACTTTTATTTTAGGTTCAAGGGTATATGTGCAGGTTTGTTATACAGGTAAACTGCATGTCATGGGGGTTTGGTGTACAGTTTATTTTGTCATCCAGGTAATAAGCATAGTACCTGAAAGGTAGTTTTTTTATTCTCTCCCTCCTCCCCCTCTCCACAATCAAGGAGGCCACCGTGTCTGTTGTTTCCTTCTTTGTACCTATGTGTTCTCATTGTTTCACTCCCACTTATAAGTGAGAACATGCAATATTTGGCTTCCTGTTCCTTATTTTACTAAGGATAATGGCCATCCACATTGCTACAAAGGACATTCTTATTTACAGCTGCATAGTATTCCATGGTGTATATATATGTACCACATTTTCTTTATCCTGTCTACCATTGATAGGCATTTAGGTTGATTCCATGTTTTTGCTATTGTGAATAGCGCTGCAATGAATATATATGTACATGTGTCTTTATGGTAGAATGATTTGTATTCCTTTGGGTGTATACCCAATAATGGCATTGCTGGGTTGAAGGGTTAAATATATAATATTGTATGTTGCTTAATATTTTATGATACCAGAGTTCAGTCAATCATTTCTGTATTGATGAGTATAGACTTTGTTACCAGTATTTTGTCCCTACAAAAGGTGCTGTAATAAAAATCCACTATTTGCTTTTCAATGAACTTTAAGAAGTCTTCGATTTACATAATTATGGCAAAGATAATGTAGAGTTCCTGTACACTTTATATCCAGCTTTCCCATTTTATTAACATCTTACATGACTGTAGTACATTTGTTACAATTAATGAACCAATAGTAGTACATTATTATTAGCTAAAGTCCATATATTCTTCACATTTCTTCAGTTTTTCCTTAATGCCTCTTTTTCTATTTCAGTATCCCATCTCTGGTAGCACATTGTATTTGGTTGTCATGTCTCCTTAAGCTCTTCTTGGCTGCATCAGTTCCTCAGACTTTTCTCATTTTTGATTACCTTGACAGTTTGAGGTGTACTGGTCAGATAATTTGTAGAATGGTCCTCAACTGGGATTTATCTGATATTTTTCTCATGGTTAGACTGGGGTAATATGTTTTGAGGAGGAAGATTACAAAGGTAAAATACCATCCTCATCACGTTGTATCAAGGGTATAAAGTATCAATATGACTCATAACTGTTGATGTTGACTTTGATCACCTGGCTTGAGGTGGTGTTTATAATTTTTCTCTGTAAACTTATTCTTTTTTTTTCTTCCTTTCCATACTGTAGTCTTTGGAAGAAAGTTATTATTCACAGTCCACACTTAAGAAGAAATATCTACATAAATTATTTCAAGTTCTTCTGCATGGAAATTTGTCTCTCCCCTTCCCCACTTATTTATGCATTCCATCATTTATTTATATCAGTATGGACTCATTAATATTTATATTATACACCGACTTGTAATGCAATTCAACTTAATTTTCTCGCTCAAATTCTTCCACCTTTGCCCACAGGAAGCTCTTTCAGTTGGCTCATTTGTCCCTTTGATATAGCTCTATCATCATGGAGTGGTGGTTGTATTTTTTATTTTTTATTTTTTTGGCATTTCCTTACATTGTAGAAAGATGCTCCAGGTTTATCTTATATATTTTGTGCCCCAGTTCTAGAATTAGCCATTTTTCCAAGGAGTCCTGTTTTTCTAAAGGATAATTGCATTAGAAACCTAGATTTGGTTGCTAGGTATGCTCATTGCTACTGGGGTGTTGTTGCTTCTGGGTCCTCTCAGCTGACAGTCTATTTGCTTTTAAACAAAGCCATAGATTGTGAAGGAGTACTTTAGGGATAGTGGAACTTCCCAAGGTCCCTGAAGTCCTTTCCTATAGGTGACCCTCTCTTTACAGTACATTTCAGATTTGCCTTTTTTACGTGTATTTTGGATACCATCTGAGTCAGAGGTTCTCAACGCACATCTAGACCAATAGAAGATAAAAGAATTCCACTAAGATTCAAACATAACGGGTGACTTTTTAACTTTTGTGCAGCAAGCCTTAGGGAGCTATTGGGAATGATAGAGACAGGTGGAACTGTTGAATATTATCTCCCATGTGTGCCTTAGTAAGGAAAAAAATGTTTGGAAATCACTATTGTAACAGAATCAACCAGTCTTTTGTCAACTCAGAGATACATAAATCTATTCCAGGTGTATAAGTGAAATAGCATCTGTCTGTAAATAATGAACCTGTTTTTCAATTCTAGTAGTGGCCAATGACTTCTACTATGTGCCAAGTAAGAAATTCAGTCCATATAGGTGATTTTATGCAATTGCCAAGAGTGACATTTATAGTGAAAAGGGCTCTTAATTTGACAATATCAGTATTCACCTAAAATCTCCAGTTGGATACCACTTTAAGGTAATCAAGGATGACTTTTCTATGTTTTATTGATCTCATTAAAAGTTACTCTACTGATGTCATTGTGATTAAAAATGAAGATATGAAATATTTAGTAATATTCTCCATCCATTTGAATGACAGCAAGAAAAATTTACTGTTTGTGACCTTTCAGTAGCCAATTGGCTACTGAATTGAGAGACAGTGGCAATCCAAGAATTATACCAGTATTTGCAATGGAAGCATGAATTAATAGGATAAAAATGATAAGGGTAATCTTATTTGACAAAATCTCACATATCATTTTCTCAACAACTTGGAACAAGGGGTGACTTAAGCTGTGAATGAAGATAGATATAGTCATATAATCCTGCATTGAACTCATAGATATTGAAAAGAACAATTGGCTGGGTGTGGTGGCTTGTGCCTGTAATCCCAGCACTTTGGGAGGCCGAGGCAGGTGGATCGCATGAAGCCAGGAGTTCGAGCCCAGCCTGGCCAATATGGTGAAACCCGGTCTCTACTAAAAATACAGAATTTCACTGGGCATGGTGGTGTACATCTGTAATTCCAGCTACTCAAGAGGCTGAGGTACGAGAATTGCTTGAACCAGGAGGCAGAGGTTGCAGTAAGCCGAGATTGTGCTACTGCACTCCAGCCTGGGTGACAGAGTGAGACTCCATTTCACACACACCCACACACACACAATTAAATATAATTGAACACCTGTAAAAACCTAACATTTAGGGATAATTATGACTGAGTGCAGGGAATCAGTTAGAGGTTCAAAATTATTATGACCATTTACCTCTGCAAGGAGGTAAATAGAACAAGGAGCTCCCTTATAAAATGGGGAGCATTATCCAAATATTTTTGGTCTCTAATAGTCATCGAAAGAAGTGAGGTTCTCAAAATCTGAATGCCTCACAACATCTTTCTGAACAGTTCCTTAGTATATATCTAGCCAGGAGCACAATTGCTGTGATTTCAAATATGAATAATCAATTCATGTTTGAATGATTATTACTTCAGCAAAACAACATCAGAAGAAAAGTTAAGGGAGTGAATACATTTGAAATGAAAAGTATAGCATGTTGCTAATTTTTGAATCTATATGGTGGGTACATGAGGATTCATCATATTGCCCTGTGTATTTTTTTGATGATGTTTGAAATAGTCCATAATAAAAAAAATAAAAAGAAGAAATAAATGTAAGTATACAGTAATTTTACCTGATTTTATTGTCACTTAAATGGTCCTGGCCTATAAATACCTAGGCATCATATATAAGCAAGTATTTTTATTTCAGTCAATAAACATTCATTGAATACATATCATGGGACTCACTTTATGGCATATTGCAAGGAGACCTGTGTCTTCAGAAAAGAAAGTGATGCTCTAGTCTACATCAGACACAAAGAATAGCTCTTAGCACCTTCCACTCTCCTACCCTACTTCCCATTGCGGTTACCAAGAGATTTTCAAGGACAGTGAACATATCTCATAATTCAATTCCACCTTAACTATTGATCCGTGAAAAGTTAAGTGTCCACAATTCGGTTACCCAGGTAGCAATTTCCAGGACAGCAGATAGTTTCTTGTCAGAAAAATGAAAGCCTGGATCTTATAGAATTAATTGACCTCAGAAAAGATCAAGATAGTACAGCAGGATCTTGAGACAGCAGGAATTTCATTCCTGAAATGAAATGTAATTAGTTATTTTTCTACCTGCTTTTGATTATAAGCAGGGGTCTCTGATTCCATTATTTTTCATGGCAATTTGATAACCTACTTGTTAATAAAATTATATAAATAAAATTTAAAATAGCAAAGAAGTAACCGTTTTACTTTATTTTCATTTAATTAGCATTAAATTGGATGTTTTAATGTTTAGAAATATAACCATACTGTTGTACATTAACTATGCAATTTCAACTTCATTCAGTTTATTTACTGGAAGGAAGCAGATGTTTACAGTTTAGTTAGCAGGAGTATTTGCTTTGTAAGAATTACTAGGTTATATTTGATAACCACAAAAGAATAATTGTTCTCAAATAGTCACTGATGAGTTGGCTAACACTGGTATTTAAATATACTTTTTAGTTTCATCCCTTGTATCATTGCACAATCTTAAGTGACTTTGTTTTATGGCTCTTTTGCTCAGAATCAAGGTTTTAACCTAATTCAGGGTTGCAAACTCAAAATCTTTTCAGAGGTCAAGAAGATAATGTGATGAGTGTGGCAGGCCACCTGAAACATTTTGAAGTGTTGGGAGTTGCAGCAATCCCCTCCATAATCTCATTTCATGCATTCTACTCTATTGCCACTACCTCCTATTTTTCTAGCTCATTTTTTTATATACCTTACCTCTAATAATCTATTGATTTCACCCAGACCTCCTTCTCATTGATCTCACATGTTTTTCACTGTACCTTGTTCTCTTCCCATCTAGCATAGTTCCAATTCAGTGGATCAATCATTATAATCACTCCCATATACACCCTCTTGCTTCTCTTGACCCTTTCTCCCTTCATCTTACTCGCTTGTGGAAACCATAACACTGTTTAAACCTAACTGTCCATCTACACTATGCCTGCATCCTTGCAGCTAAACTTGGCTGAAGAAAAACATACAATAACATTGACTGGTTTCACCTTAAATTCATTGTCAGGACCTCGAATTGACCTTTAATGCTACCAGGTAGTTTTATTTTATATTAGACCATTCAGTCTCCCATCTGCCTAGATGACTATTTTATATCATCTCCACTCCTCAGGTCTTCAATATCTCCTCCCCCTTGCTTCCAGTTTCACAGAGAAAAAAAATGATGTAGTCAAGAAAATCTGCCACTAGATCTGCCCACCTACTGGCATCTGTACCTACATATTCTGCCTTCCAGCCTGTTACCACAGGTGAACTGGCCTTGCTTCTATGTAAGGCAAGTCACTTCATGTGTACACCAGATTCTGTCCCTATTTGCTTACCCAAGAATGTCACCTGAGCAATTCTCCTATCTCTCTCCCATATCATGAAATTTTCTATTTCTACTGGATCATTTCCATCAGCATATATACAGATCAATATTTATGCCATCTAAAAAAAATCCTCTCAACTCCACTTCCCTGACAGCCACTATTCCCAGTTTCTTGCTCCCATTTGGAAAAAACTACCTTAAAGAATTATCTGGTAATGATATCATGGTTGTTTACATATGTCCAAACCCTTCAAGCTGTACCCATTAAATATGTGCAGTTCTTTGTGTATCAATTATATCTCAATAAAACTATTTATTAAAAAAGAGTTGTCTGCATTCAGTTTTGAGTACCTCACCACTCATTCTCTAGTAAACCCATTCCAATCAAAATTTTACCTTCACCGCTCTTCCAAACCTGCTCTTATAAAAGTCTCCAATGACCACAACAATGCCATATCCAATGGGCAGGTCAATTTTCAGTTCTCCTATTGACCTGTAATGTTATGTGGCATAGTTGATCACTCCCTTCTTTCTGATAAAATATTCTTTACCTGACTTCCAGAGAATAGTACTCTCTTGGCTTTCCTCATACTCTATCAGTTACTATTTCATAAGTTCTTTTTCTGGCTCCTCATATTCTTTCTGACCCCTTAATGTTAGAGGGCACTAGGGATATAGGCCCAATGTTGACAGTTTTCTGATGTTTTGAAATCTGAATAATTGTGTGAAATTTCTCAATGTTTAAATTTATGGGACTCTCCTGTCCAAAAAAGCCTATACTCAGATTCAACCATTCAACTCAGTTCTCACACTCTAAACTAACAGGTTCTGACTCCAACATTAACCTAGAGAGTGATGGTATAGTCATCTTAAAGTAGCGCTGCAGCAGGTTTTATCTGTATTGAAGTGAAGCAGGAAAGTCAACACTCCAATGGCAAGACAGATTAAAGGAAACCCGCCACTCTCCCTAGAGTACATTTGAGCATTCACTAGTAGAGTCATATGGTGTCCCTTTATGTGGCAACTGGCTCAATTCCAGCTTAATCCCTTGTGTGGCTATTGGAGTCTCCAAAAAAATGTACCGATCAGTATAGGGGTCCTTATTGCTAGCTACAGTGTACTGAAATAGGTATTCTATCAAGAGGATTCTATTGCTATAAAGTGGTGCTTCTCCTCCACCTTCCTTCCTGTCAATGATGAAGCAACAACTCTTTAAAAGGGCAGAGGACTGAAGATGTGCAATAACTCTAGTCCCAGGCATGAAAAGTAACTTCAGTGAAAATATCCATTCAATGCTTATATGGACTAATATTGTGCTTTTCACTGTGGTTAACCCAAGAGAAAATTATGACACAGCATCTGCCTTTAAGCAGTTACTAAAGGAGGAATTACTAAGAGTTACTGAACTAGCTAGGACTCTTCTATACCTAACACTGCGGTGCAATCTTCTATATCACTATTAATACTACTACTGTGTCCTATTAGGATTATGGTCTCTGGAGCTGAACTGATTGCAGTCAAATCCGTTTCATTACTTACGAATTGTGTGACCTTGAGCAATTTATATGACTACTCAGGTTCAACCAGGGGACTCACAGTTTGCAAACTCTGAACTATTGGTTCTGACTCCAGCATTAACCTAGGGAGTGATGGTATATTATGGCTGTGTGACCTGTGCCTTGCTTTCCTCACATGGAAAATAAAGACCCATTTGGTTATTCAACTTAAAATATTTTGAACGCTTGCATTAGGTGTTGAGTAAATGCATTGAAGGAGAGATTAAAGTAATGGAACTTCCATTCTAGAGTTGGGAAAACATACAAATAACTAATGCAATCACAAGACTACACTGGGTAATCATAATTCTACACTGGTGAGAATGAAGAAGGGTCATGTTAGAGGAGTGACTGACGGAGAGGCCACTTTCAGTTAGGTGGTCAAGAAGGGCTTCACAGAGAGTGACATACAAACTGAGACCTGAATGACAAGAAGGAGCCAGTCTTGTGAAAATCTTGGGGCAGAGTATTCCAGTCAAAGTGAATACCATGTGTAAAGGTCATGAAATGGGAACAGGCTTGTTATATTCAAGAAAGCTAAAGAAAGGGCTGGGTGCAGTGGCTCATGTCTGTAATCCCAGCGCTTTGGGAGGCTGAGACAGGCAGATTACCTGAGGTCAGAAGTTCGAGACCAGTCTGGCCAATGTGGTGAAACCCCTGTCTGTACTAAAACTACAAAAATTAACCGGGCCTGGTGGTACACACCTATAATCCCAGCTACTTGAGAAGCTGAGGCAAGAGAATCGCCGGAACCTGGGAGGTGGAGGTTGCAGTGAGTTGAGATTGTGCCACTGTACTCCAGCCTAGGCAACAGAGCGAGGTTCCGTCAAATAAACAAACAAACAAACAAACAAAAATAAATAAATAAAGAAGGGCAGTTTGGTTGGAATGTGGTAAGCTGGAGAATAATGCTACTAGATAAGGCTGGAAAAGCAGGCAGAGAACAGAGGACAGATGCTGTTGCATATTATGGACCAGAATAAAAAGTTAATTTTTAAATTAGTAATCAGAGATAAAATTAGTATTTATTTTGTTAAACTGGAGAGTAACATGATCCAATTTCCATTTTAAAAATGATTACTTTGGTTGCCTGGTGAGAATGGACTACAAGGGGGACAAGCAAGAAGACCAAGTTGAGAAACAATTGTATTAGTTGAGGAGAGATGTGATGGTAGCTTGGATTGTGGTGGTAGCTATAAAAATAGGGAGACAGGAATGAGTCCCAGATATGTATTGAAGGATGAGGTGATAGGACATACTGATGTCCTGGATGTGAGAAAAAGCTGAATAAAAGGTGACTCCTGTTGCTTTTGACTGAAGCAACTGGGTGAATCATGGTGCTATTAATTGAGAGAGAAGACTTGGAGATGAACAAAGATCATAGTACCTACCTCAGAGAATGCTGATGAGCACTTAGCACCAATACTGACATAGAGTAAGCACTCCATATATTATCTCTTATTTCTACTTTTGCTGCCACCGCCACTGCTACTACTAGCTATAATTTTTTAGCTTTTATTATGTGAAAGCATTGTACTAATCCTTAGAATAACTCATGAGGTAGGTCATATTACTGAAGATGATAAAACTGATACTTATAGAAGTAAAGAACTTGCCCAAGGACACATGGGTAGTAAATGATGGAGCTGGGATTTGGACAGGTTTGACTCCAGAGCTCATACACATTATCAGTTTTCTCTACTGTCTTCTCAATTATTATCAGTTTTCACTGTTTTTTATAGTAATCTGTATTTGTATATTACAACAAATGAGATATGGTTATTTACATTAATTCTTGCCTATAAAATGTTCTGTGGTTCTGTGTGTTTTTAATTTCATCAGTGAACATTATTGTCTGGTGATAAGGATAGAATTTTATTAATTAAAGATGAATAACAGAGGGCAATGAAATAGAGATTCTGAGTTCATGAAAAATGATGATTAAGTTAAAGCAAGAATTTTCAGAGAACCAGACTTCTTGTTTTACCAAGTTTAAAATCCTTTGTGATCACTTTTCAGTTTACATATACAGAAGTGCTTAAGTTGTTTTCCACCAAAGAATAGAAATGAATTTTGAAGCATATATATCCTTAAATGGCTCTTTTTGTCTGTTTACTCTGACTTCAAAACCTCTAATATATAAGACTCATGATGAATCAATTAGAGAAACATATACATCAGTATATGACAAAGTGCTAGAATGAATATAATCAGGTGTCATA
>NW_016817136.1:0-969 GCF_001698545.2 Rhinopithecus bieti | reverse complement strand
AAAAAAAAAAAAAAAAAAAAAAAAACTTGCGACCAATTCTTAGAAAAAAAGCTGAAAGACTCAACTAATGAGCACCTTAACTTCCAGTCAGGTAATAAGGCATGTTTTGCAGATGATGTTTCCACAGAGAAAATGTATATTTAAAGGAGGCAAATTCCCTTCTATGACCTGACCCTCATTAAAGAAAGGCAATGCTGCTGACTAAAGCATTGTTAGTCTTAGCATGTACTCCAACCAGTTTTCTCACAGGTGTTGATAAATTCACATGGAACCATCCCCACTCTCTCACCACAGTGAAGAGTGATTCAACTTGGTAAGATGGCTCATTAATATTTGTTGGATATAGTCTGTATCTATAAATATGAGACAGAGAAAAGCTAAGTGAGAGGGGTAATATATTTTTCCACCTTGGGGCCTTGATCACATTCAAGCAAGACCCAAGCCAATACTAATCTACACACTCCTTTCCAGACCAGATCTCGCTCTTCAACACTAAGGCAATATACACTTACCTGAATATAGAGATATAGTATATACACTTTTAGTTATTTAGTCCTGTTACCCTGATTCCCTGACAGTGCCTTCCCTTTACTTCCTACAAGGAAAGTGGCTTGACCATGTTTCATATTTACATTATTCTCTTTTACTCTTGAGCAAGAGATCTCTCTCTCCTCCTTTTAAGCTCAGTCTAAAGATTGCTACTTAAGCACCATGCACACTGTCCACACAGAGAGGAGGCTTTCCATACATGCTGATTATTGACTTACTGGCTGAAACCCTCAGATCAGTAGGGTCTGGAAGTTTTAAATTTGCTCACATGAATCATTTTTTAGTATATTGTTTTACCAATAGAAATAGATGACAGAAAGGCAATTTTGCGAGGTGACAGCCCAAATAATAATATTGAGAATGCCAGTATTTTACAGCAGGGTACAAAGTCACAGAAAATTCTGATTTTTAACCATTTAG
>NW_016817135.1:9500-11094 GCF_001698545.2 Rhinopithecus bieti | reverse complement strand
ATTTTAAATCCTTGAGCGATCAGGTAGGCATAATAAGATATCATTTTGTCTATTTACAAAAGCAGACTCTACTAAATTGTTTTGAGTTATAGGTAACTTAGGAAGACAAAAGGGCTTCCTAATATATCCTGCAAATAGAAGATTAAAACATCAACAGTATTTTGAACAAAAAATCATAGCATCCCTCCTTTGTTTATTCTTTATTATCTAATTAATTTTTATACCACTCCATCTTGGGTTGACAATCTAATCAATCCATCTGCTTCTCCACTAGAGTTCCGGGAATTCTGACTCAATAATACATTAGCATGGCCTCTAACTTGGTTACATAATCTGTGCCCAAAAGTACCTGGCATAGTCCTTTTCATTGGAGCTATAAAACAGTTTTTTACTGAAGATGAAATGCATAAGCATGTGGCTGATTACAAGGACTTTCAGAGAAGCATTAAAATAGAGGAACAGCAAAACCTTTAGCTCATAAAATATTAAAATGCCCATAATTAACTTATTACTGATAATTTTCAAAATTAAAACTCTGAGGAAAGTTCATTATAAAATAATGCGCTGACAAGGAAATTTGATCTTCCTGTGGCAAACCAAGCAAGATAATAAAGTTAATCCAAAAAAAGTTTTAGACAAGATATCTATACACAAAATGACTAACTCTGCTTTTAAAAGGGTGAATATTATATATAATCTTTAAAATAAATATAACTTGTACAAGAAAACATGATAATTCTGATACATAATACACTGCGAATATTTCAAGCATATGGTCAGGAAACATCAAATACATGTGATCAAGTAAAGAAGATTTTAAGTGTGAATTAGGTCCTAAACATTTCTGTTTTAATAAAACCCCAGAGAAAATGATGCAAATCCCTCGTCTAAAGCCACTACCCTGAAATATTCTAGATTAAAATTCTAAACATAAAATTATAGCCAAGTTAGCATTTTTAATAAAAGAAATTGGCCGGGCGTGGTGGCTCATGCCTGTAATCCTAGCACTTTGGAGGCTGAGGCAGGAAGATCACCTGAGGTCCGGAGTTCGAGGCCAGTCTGGCCAACATGATGAAACCCCGTCTCTACTAAAAATACAAAAATTAGTTGGGCATGGTGGTGGGCGCCTGTAATCCAGGCCACTAGAGGGGCTGAAGCAGGAGAATCGCTTGAACCTGGAAGGTGGAGGTTGCAGTGACCTCAGATTGTGCCACGGCACTCCAGCCTGGGTGACACTTCTGGGTGACAGAGTTAGACTCCCTCTCAAAAAAATAAAATAAAATAAAGAAAATAATAAAAGAAATTATAACTGAGATAACTCTGTTTTCTTGTGATAATAGGCAAAGCAGGACCAAAACATAATTCTGATAAATATAAACAAAAATTATAAACAATTAGGACATTAACAAATCTATAGAACTTTTCTTACATTTTAGAATTTCTAAAATATTATCTTTAATAATATTTTACCAGTGTAAATTTAACCTAAGGCAGACTAGTATCACACACCAAATAAACCTAATTGTTTTTCACACTTTAAGTGTTACAAGGTTAAGAAGTAAATCTTTGGGATTTTTCTTTTTTTTTTTTTTTT
>NW_016817135.1:0-9071 GCF_001698545.2 Rhinopithecus bieti | reverse complement strand
CCCGCCATTCTCCTGCCTCAGCCTCCCGAGTAGCTGGGACCACAGGTGGTGCCACCACGCCCGGTAGTTTTTTGTATTTTTTAGTAGAGACGGGGTTTCACTGTGTAGACCAGGATGGTCTCGATCTCCTGACCTCGTGATCCACCCGTCTCGGCCTCCCAAAGTGCTGGGATTACAGGCTTGAGCCACCGCGCCCGGCCTATCTTTGGGATTTTTCAAGGGATACTCAGAAACATTTTGAAGACAACTGCAAGGGCAAAGGATATATTTTGGAGTTAATCTCAGGAAGATAAAATATCAGAAACCATCAGAATATTTTGAACACTTAATTAAAAGAGTGTATTAGTTTCCTAGTCTATAATAAGAAATTACTACAAACTTGGTAGCTTAAAACAACAAAAATTTACTCTCTTCCAGTGCAGAAGGCCAGAAGTTCAAATCAGGGTTTCCACAGAATGATGCTCCCTCTGAAGTTGGAACAGGCATAAGATAAGCATTCTCATTCCTTAATCTTTTCTAAAAGGGAAGATTGAAAGAAATAAAGAGGTCACTGATGCCAAGCAAGTATGAAAGTTGGCAAGGCAAACGATATTAGGATTCAAGGCCTAAGAATAATTATTTGATTCATTTCTCTGCCCTCTGGGCCTGTGGCTTAACCTTCTAGGCCTATGACATCTCGGTAGTTAGCAGCTACTTTCTGGGCATTGGCACTGTCTGCAGCCTCTCCCTCTCTGACATCTGAAACTGTGCCCTCCAAGTCATTTCTCCTTCATTTTATTCCATCTTTCTTCCTTTCTGTCCATGCTTTCGGTGTGTCTCCTGATAAAACATTCTCAAAAATCTTGCTGATTTTTTATGTGTGTCAACCTCCCTCTTCAAATTCTTCCCCTAGAACCCCATCTCTGTTGATGGATTCTGCTCGAATGTTTTATTGACTCCATGAGTCACACATCCAAACTCTTTACCAAAAGCTGGTTGGGCAAAACTCTTCATGTTTTCTACAAACATACTTTCTCATCCATGCCTACCTGGATAGGCTAAGAGTTTTACAAACCGTCTAGTGTTGATTCCATTTTGCTTAATAATTTCATCCTCAATTTATCTGTTTCCTCTTTCATTTTATTATAAGGAACAAAAAGAAACCAGGCCAAACCTTTTAAACATTGCTTTAAAAATCTCCTTAGCTCAACAAACAAGTCCATTGCTTATAGTTCTACTTTCTACCTAACAATTGAACACAGTTCAGCCAAATTTTCTGCCTTTCTATGTCCAGGATCGCCTTTCTTCCCTTTTCCAATATTATGTTTCTCGTTTTGTTCTGACACCTCACCTTTAATGTTTATATTTTAACATTTTATTCATAATGATAACATGTATTCTGGAAATGTCAGAAGTTTTCTCTCCTATGTTCCTCATTTTCATCAAAGCCCTCATCACATTTGGTGCCTCTAATTCTACAAATCATCTCTTCAAGATAATCTAGATTTTTTTCTATGGAACATTTCAAAATTCTTCAACCTTCTACCCATTACCTAATTCCAAAACCACTTCCACATTTTGAAATATATATTACAGTGGCACCCACTACCCAGTACCAATGTCTGTATTCATTTCTTAGGGTTGTTATAAAAAATTACGATAAACTTGGTAGCAAAAACCAACATAATTATATTCACTCACAGTTCAGGAGACCATAATTCTGAAATCAAGAGGTAGTAGGGCCATGTTATCTCTGTAGGCTCTAGGTAAAAACTTTTCATTGCCTTTTCCTGGCTTCTGAGGGCTCCCTGCGAACTTCAGCATTCCTTAAATTATGGAAATATCACACCGATCTTTGTCTCTTTTTCACAAGAATTTTATTCACTGTGTCTTTTCTTTGTGCCGTCTCATCTCGAATACACAGGTCATTGTATTTAGGGCCCACCCCACGTAGTGTGACCTCCTCCACTAATTATATCGGCAAAAACCTTATTTTTACATAAGGTCACATTCTGAGATTTCAAATGAATATAAACTTTTAAAGGCCACTATTCACCTTGCTACAGATAGGCTAGTGGGTTACCAAAAAACACTTAGTTGCTCTGTTAATCCATTCTCACATTGCTGTGAGAAAAACCCTGATATTGAATCATTGATTACCTGAAAACTGTGGACAGAAAGGAACAAAGATTGAGTAATTTATTTTAAACAGTCGTTTAATTGACTCATAGTTCTGCAGGCTATATAGGAAGCATGGTGCTGGCATCTGCTCAGCTGCTGGGGAAGCCCCAGACAACTTACAATCATGGTGGAAGGTGAAGGTGAGCCAGCATTTCACATGGCTAGAGCAGGGAGAAGGGGGCGGGGAGGTGCTACACACATTCAAACAAGCAGATCTTGTGAGAACTCTATCATAAGGGCTGCACCCAGGGGATAGTGCTAAGCCATTAATAAAGGATCCACCCCCATTATCCAATCACCTCCCCCAGACCCCATCTTCCACACTGGGGATGACAATTTTACGCGAGATTTGGTGGGGACACAGATCCAAATGATATCATTCCATCCTTACCCCCCACATCTCATGTCCTCACATTAAAAAATACAATAATGGCCTCCCAACAGTCCCCCAAAATCTTAACAAATTCTAGCATTAACTCAAAAGTCCAAGTTCAAAGTCTCAGATGAGGCTAGTCCCTTCTTCCAATGAGCCTGTAAAATTAAAGACAAGTTTGTTACCTTCAAGATAAAATGGGGGTATAGGCACTGGGTAAATTCTCTTACTCCAAAAGAGAGAAATTGGCCAAAAGAAAGAGACTACAGGCCCCATGCAAGTCCAAAACAGGCAGGGCAGTCATTAAATCTCACAGCTCTAAAATAATTTCCTTTGATTCCACGTCTCATATCCAAGGAACATTGATGCAAGGGTTGGGCTCCAAAGGCCTTGGGCAGCTTTGCCCCTGTGGCTTTGCAGAACACAGCCCTCATCACTGCTCTCAAGGGCTGGCATTGAGTGCCTGCAGATTTTTCAGGGACATGGAAACTGTCAGTGAATCTACCATTCTGGAATCTGGCAGATGGTGACCCTCTTCTCACAACTCCACTAGGCAGTGTTCCATTGCAAACTCTGTGTGGGGGCTCCAACCCTACATTTCTCCTCCACACTGCCCTGGTAGGGGATCTCCATGAGATCTCAGCCCCTGCAGCAGGCTTCTGCCTGGACATCCATGCTTTTCCATACATTCTCTCAAGTCTAGGCAGAGGCTTCCAAGATTCAACTCTTGCAATCTGTGCACCCACAGGCTTAACAACACATAGAAGCCTCCAAGGCTTATAGATTGCACCCTATGAAGCAGTGGCCCAAACTGTACCTGGGTCCCTTTGAACCATGGTTGGAGCTGGAACAACTGGAATGCAGGTAGCAATCCTGCATTCAGTCCTACTAGACCTCTGGGTCTGTGATGGGATGGGCTGTCACAAAGGTCTCCAAAATGCCTCTGATGCCTTCTCTCCATTGTCTTAACTATTGGCACTTGGATTCTTTCTACTTACACAAATTTCTGCAACCTGCTTGAATTCCTTTCCTGGAAGTGTTTTTTTGTTTTTTTTTTCTACCACTTGGCCAGGCTGCAAATTTTTCAAACCTTTATGTTCTGCTTCTCTTTTAAATATAAGTTCCAAATTTACATTATTTATTTGCTCATGCACATGAACATAGGTTGTTAGAAGCAACAGGCGACATCTTAAATGCGTTGGGGCTTCAAAACTTCTTCTACCAGTTACCCTAAATCATCACTGTCAAGTTCAAAGTTCTACAGATCTCTAGGTCAGGGGCATAATGCAGCCAGGCTTTTTCCTAAAGCATAGCAAAAGTGACCTTTACTCCAGTGTCCAATAAGTTTCTCATCTCTATCTGAGACCTCCACAGCCTGTCTATCTCTTTCCATATCACTATCAGCATTTCAGTCATAACTAGTCAACCAATCTCTAGGAAGTCCTGAACTTTCCTTCATCTTCCTCTCTTCTTCTGAGCCCTCCACATTCTTCCAATATCTGCCCATTACCCAGTTTCGAAGTTGCTTCCTCATTTTCAGGTATCTTTATAGCAATGTCCCACTCCTCGGTACCAATTTTTTGTATTAGTACATTCTCAAATTACTATATAAAATACCTGAGACTGAGTAATTTATAAAGAAAGGGGGTTTAATTGGCTTATTGTTTCACAGCTATACATGAGCATGATGCTGGCATCCACTTGGTTTCTGGGGGAGCCTCAGGGAAAATCATGGAGGAAGATGAAGGGGCAGTCAGTACTTCACATGGCTGGAGTAGGAGGAAGTGGGTGAATGTGCTAGATACTTTTAAACAACCAGATTTTGCAAAGACTCTATCATGAGAACAGCATCAAGGGGATGATGCTAAGCCATTACTGAAGGGTCTACCCCTGATTCATCCAATCACCTCCCAGCAGACCCCACCTCCAGCACTGGAGATTATAATTCAACATGAGATTTGGTGGGGACACAGAACCAAACCGTATCAGTTACCTATTTAATCAAAGTGACAAGAAAATATTTTAAAAGTAATCATAGGAGGTAATATAGTTGTATCGAAACTTAGCTCTTTCAAATGTGAAAACTTTGTTCTCTTCAAAAATCAAAGACATAGTCAAGTTAATGCAATGCATAGACAATTATTCTAATAAGATCCAGAATGTTCTCTTCCATCTCATTTTTTTTAATGTGTGGCAGGCAACCTATACTTGCCAAATAACTCTTTCAGACTTCAGTGATTTAAAGAATTTCTCTTTCAGTTTTTAGTTTAAATGTTTAACTTAACAAATCTGGTATTGGTTTAAATAATGCGTTAGGATTACTTTACTTATGAGCAAAGCATGAGTCCTTCAGAATTGCAAAATTTCTTTCCTTCTCCCGAAGATGGTATATGGTTATGTGAAGGTGTTTTGTTGTGTCCACACAGCTGCAGTGAGCTGTTTTTTGGTTTGTTTGTTTTGCTTTGTTCTGGAGCCTAGTCCTGTTTTTCTAACTAGATTATTTGACTCCATGGACTAGTTGAAGCCCTTTTGTCTTCTGTACAATTTCTTTCATTCCCCCTTTTTCCAACACCAAACCTTTGCCCACTTCATTATAGTCTGAGCACCCCATATTCCTTCACTGGGAAAGGATAAGACTTCTTGGTCTCTCTGGGTCAACATAGGCCAATTTATGAATTACCTTCTTACTGTCATGACAAATAAATATAGCCCAATGTGCACATACAAAGCTTAAATTAGATACAGATTGAGTAACTGTTACCCAAAATGCTTGGTGTCAGAAGGGTTTATGTTTTATGTATACCTTATACACATAGCCTGAAAGTAATTTTATATAATATCTTAAATAATTGTGTATATAAAACAAAGTTTTGACTGTGACCTATCATGGCACTTTAGGTATAAATTTTTTTACTTGTGAAATCATCTTGGTGCTGAAAAGATTTTGAATTTTAGAATATTTAAGATTTTGGAGTGTTGTAACTTGTATTTTTTTTTTCTAACACAGAGTCACCTACTCACAACTTAGGCTTTTCTAAGGCAAAACAAAAAGAACCGTTTTAGAATACAACAAAAGATAAAGCATCTTTCTCCTCTAGATTTTATGTCTAGTCTGAACTCTCTGGTTACATACTCATAGTGGCAGCTGCATTTCACAAGTTTGACATTCTTGCTGTCATTTATTTTTGAGAACTAGCTTAGACATCTTTCTCTTACTGACCATAGTCTGCTCATCTAAATTAGCCTTGACTCTTTCTTTTCCATCTCAAGAAAAAGTTATCCACCATTTTCTTTCAAGTTAAGTACACACTTTTCTTCATTATATTTTTCTCTTCTCCAAATCCATCATGTATCCTGACTGGTCAAATTACTATGTCTACTCTATCCTGGGTCTTCAATTTTCACTTTCTTTTGGTCTCTTCTAATAGCATAGTAACCTCTTCAGATTTTTCCACCATAAGAAAAGACACCCTCTGTATTAGTCCATTTTCACACTACTATAAAGAACTGCCTGTGACTGGGTAATTTATAAAGAAAGAAGGTTTAATTGACTCACAGTTTTGCATGGGTTGGGAGGCCTCAGGAAATTTACAATCATGTTGGAAGGGGAAGCAGGCACATCTTACATGTTGGCAGGTGAGAGAGAAAAGTATGCAGGAGGAACTGTCAAACACTGATAAAACTATCATATCTTGTGAGAACTCACTCACTCTCATGAGATCAACACAGAGGGAACTACTCCCATGATCCAATCACCTCCTTCCTTTAACATGAGGAAAGGTTTGAGATGAGATTTGGATGGGGACACAAAGCCAAACCATATCATTCCACCCCTGCCCCGTCCCAAATCTCATGTCTTTTTATATTTCAAAACCAATCATGCCTTTCTGACAGTCCCCCAAGGTCTTAACTCATGCCAGCATTAACCAAAAGTCCGAGTCCAAAGCTTCATCTGAGACAAGGCATGTACCTTCTGCCTATAGGCCTGTAAAATCAGAAGCAAGTTATTTACTTCCTAGATACAATGGGGCTACAGCACTGAGTAAATGTTCCACTCCAAAAGGGAGAAATTAGCCAAAACAATGGCTACAGGCCCTATGCAAGTCCAAAATCCAGTGAGACAGTTATTAAATCTTAAACTCCAAAATAATCTCCTTTGGCTCTATTTTTCACATCTAGGGCACGCTGATGCAAGGGTTGGCACCCATGGCCTTGGGCAGCTCCTTCACATGCTGGCATGAGTGCCTGTGGTTTTTCCAGACCCATAGTGCAAGCTGTTGATGGATCTACTATTCTGGGGTCAGGAAGATGGTGGCCCTCTTCTCACAGCTTCTCTAGGCAGTGCTCCAGTGCAGACTGTGTGTGAGTTCCAACACCACATTTCCCCTTTGTACTGCTCTAGCAGAGTTTTTCTATGAGTACTCCACCCCTGAAGCTGACTTCTGTCTGGACATTCAGGCATTTCCAAATATCCTCTGAAATCTAGGCAGTGTTTTCCAAACTTCAATTCTTCACTTCCGTGCACCTTTGGGCCCAACACCATGTGGAAGTCACAAAGACTTGGAGCTTGCACCCTCTGGAGCAACAGCCAGAGCTGTACCTTGACCCCTTTTAACCACAACTGGTGCTGAACAGGCTGGGAAGCAGGGCACCATGTCCCAAGACTGCATAGAATAGCAAGTACCCTGGGTCTTGCCCATGAAACCATATTTCCTCCTAGGCCTCTGGGCCTGTGATTGGAGAAGCTGCCACCAAGATCTCTGACATGCCCTGTAGACATTTTCTCCAATATCTTAATGATTAACATTTGGCTCGTACTTACTTATGTAAATTTCTGCAGCTGGCTTGAATTTCACCCCAGAAAATGTGTTTCTCTTTTCTACTGCATTGTCAAGATGCAAATTTTCCAAACTTTTATGTTCTGCTTCCCTTTTAAACATAAGTTCTAATTTCAGATCATCTCTTTCAAGATCAAAGTTCCACAGTTCTCTAGGGCAGGGGCAAAATGACATCAGTCTTTTCGCTAAAGCATAGCAAGAGCGACCTTTTATCCAGTTCTTAATAGATTTCTCATTTCCATCTGAAACTACATCAGCCCAGATTTTGTCGTCCATATCACTATCAGTATTTTGGTCAAAACCATTCAACAAGTCTCTAGGAAGTTCCATACTCTTCCGCCTCATCCTGTATTCTTCTATGCCCCCCAAACTGTTTCAACCTCTGCCTGTTACTCAGTTTCAAAGCTGCTTCCATATTTTCAGGTATCTTTATAGCAGTACCCCACTTCTGGTGTCAGTTTACTGTATTAGTCTGTTTTCACACTGATAAAAAGAAAGGCGGTTTAATTGACTCATAGTTCTGCATAGGTGGGGAGACCTCAGGAAATTTACACTCATGGCAGAGGGGAAGCAGGCATGTCTTACACGGCAGCAAATGAGAGAGAAGACTGTGTAGGAGGAACTGTCAAACACTTATATAACCATGAGATCTCATGAGAATTAACTCACTAGCATGGGAACAGCATGGATTAAGCTCCCCCGTAATCCAATCACCTCTCTCCCTCAACACGTAGGGAATACAATTCAAGCTGAGATTTAGGTGAGGACACGGAGCCAAATCATATCACCCTCCTCATATCCTATAACACATATAACACACTTTCTATAAGGTAAAGTTATGTTTCAGTTAGACTACCGTAGTTCTATGCTTACCTCTGGCAATATCTGAAGTCTAGTACTAACTCTTGACTAAGGTAAGAATAATGAAGTTAAATAATAACTCACAATCTTTTGTTTAAGGTTCATAGTGCCTTTGTGGTGCTTAAAGTCAGTTGTTTACAGTGTTTTGGGATGTATAGATTGGTAGTTTATTCCTGTTGTAACTGATGACATAGCCTGGTTTGGTCACGTGATCAACGGCACATAAATGAGCCCATTGAAACTTTTGTGGAAGCACTTTTGAAACGAAAATTTCTTGAACATATCTTGGTAATGCATAATTCAGAAATAAAGCATTTTTGTGCAACTATAAAAGGGTACTGAAAAATCTTTGGGTCCACAATGCTTGCCTGTGCTTCCTTTATCCTACTATAGCATATCCTTATATTGATTAAAGTATTATGTGAGTATGCCTGGTGGACCCTTGTGAGTACTTCAAATTATCTGGATGGAAACACTTATTGTACCCACTCAATATAATGCTATCTTCTAACTCAAGGCGTTATAATTCACAAAAACCCCTAGAGATGAGCATAAGCTCAATTGAAGTAAGCCAAATCAGGGTTTAAGGGTATGTGAACAGAGAGAAAAGCTCTTTTTCTCTGAGACTAACAATAGAAATGGTGTATTCCTGGAACTGTTGGTAGCAGTGTTCTCATCTTCACCACCCCAGTGGAATTCATCTGTGTCAAAAAAGAAGGGTGATAAAATAAAATGATAAACTCTGAAGGAGAGAGATAATGAAAAAAAAGAGACAGAAGCAGGAAAAGACATGTAAAGAACTCTAAACTCCTTAAGCTAGCCAGCTACTGAGCTCTCGC
>NW_016817134.1:0-1952 GCF_001698545.2 Rhinopithecus bieti | reverse complement strand
AAAACTATTGAACATTTTAGAAATAGTTACATCCATAACTGATGATATCAGCCCCTGAAAATCACATATAGCTAAGCAGAGAAATATAACAACACGTGCGGCCATTCCATTCATTTTCAAAGAATTTTTCCTATAACTTCATTGGGGGATAGAAAGCTCAGAGTCAATAACATTAATTATAGAATAGAACATCTATGTTTTATTTACAGAGTTGGTAAGTAAACACATTTAGGATCTAGGTCTTTAAACACTCTTTGTTTAAAATGTGTGGCATGTAATTCCATATCTACAAAGAGCAACTGACCTTGCTATGGACAGAGACAGCTCACAGTAATCAGTGTGTGTAAGCAGAAATAAAAAGGTGGATGACTTCGAAAGTAGTGGGAATACTAGCGACATGCTTGGAGAAGACCAATGCCAAATTAAATTTTGTTGAAGGGCAATACTTGCAGGATGATTTTTCAAAGACTCAAAAATTACAGTTGACACTCACCAGTGTAATCTAATCATCAAATGTTCCCACTGCCCTGCTGACTTACATACCAGTGAGAAAAACTAATAGTATTATTTGATGTAACGTGTATTAACGTTGAATGCTGAGATCATAGAAATTAATTGGACGACTTTTATTTTAAAATTATAGGATGCAAATAATAACAGCAAACATTAAATGTTGGCCTAGGTCTGAATATTACTAAAATCTATTATCTTATGCCCATTACTTTTCAGAAAAGTAAAAGAGAAAAAGTGCATAGAAGAGATTTTAAAATTAAGTAAATGATTAAATCACTTCTGAGAACATTAAAGATGACATGCTCTTGATATAAAATTAAGAGAGTTAAGCCAATATCTGTATTTGTATGTAAAATCAATATAATGTAAAATCAATTTTTACATCAAAGTGAAATACATTTTGCAAAAGATAAGTACATGTGTGTACATATTCATATAATCTTATATATAGCAGTGGTCTTGAAATGGTAGAGTCATAAATGATTTAAGTTTATTTTTATTATCTTCTTTTGTGTAATAAAGATGATAGTATGTTTTCTAATAATCAACAAAATTCATAACTACTTTAAAACAGAAATAAAGGTGACCTATTGAAAGCTTTATTGGACCTTTACAAATAGGTCAAATACACAAAACAAAGTGATCATTTTTCCCTATTAATATTACAGGTATGGTGGTAAACACAAATATGTTCTGTGCTCAATTTGTAAGACTAATAAAATGTATAATATCTAAGGACAATTGTAAAATATATCCATTGTACTTTATCTTTTTTTGAAAAATATAGCAATGATTTAAGTAGAGGGATGAAACATTATAATGACACACTACAGTCTTATTACAAAATTCAAAAAGGCTTTTGGTTCTGCTGCCAAAGTTTTAACTTATCAGATATTTTACAGCAATCAGTATACATCAGGATCTGGTTCTCTTGATTTCAAGCTTTGTATGATCACAATGACTAGGATCAATCCTATTACTGGGTATATACCCAAAGGATTATAAATCATGCTACTATAAGGACACATGCACATGTATGTTTATTGCGGCACTATTCACAATAGCAAAGACTTGGAACCAACCCAAATGTCCATCAATGGTAAATTGGATTAAGAAACTGTGGCACATATACACCATGGAATACTATGCAAGCATAAAAAAAGGTGAGTTCATGTCCTTTGCAGGGACATGGATGCAGCTGGAAACCATCATTCTCAGCAAACTATCACAAGGATAGAAAACCAAACACCGCATGTTCTGACTCATAGGTGGGAATTGAACAATGAGAACACTTGGACACAGGGTGGGGAACATCACACACTGGGGTGTGTCAGGGGGTGGAGAACTGGGGGAGGGATAGCATTAGGAGAAATACCAAAGGTAAATGAAGAGTTGATGGGTGCAGCAAACCAACATGGGACATGTATACCTATGTAACG
>NW_016817133.1:82242-86432 GCF_001698545.2 Rhinopithecus bieti | reverse complement strand
AAATAAAATAAAGTACCGCTCTTTCTCAAACTCTTAAAAAGGCAAAGAGGAAATAATATTTCCAAACTCAATTTATAAGACCAGAATTACCCAGATACCAATCCCAGACATAAACACAACAGCAATAAAAAGGAAAACTCCATGCCAACATTCCTGATAAATGCATACGTAAAATTTCTCAACAAGATATTAGCAAAGACAATTCAATAGCACACTAAAAAAAAAATAATTCAATTTGGTCAAATGGTATTCATCTCAAGGATGCAAGAACAGATTAACATAAACAAATCAATAAAAGTGACACGTCGCATAAATAGAGTGAAAGACGAAGTTTATATAATTCTTTTAATAGATGAAGGAAAAGCATCTGACAAAATTCAACATTCCTTCATAATGAAAACTCCCAACAAATTAGGAATGCAAGGGATGAACCTCAACACCATAAAGACCATATATGACAAGTTCCAGCTAATATCACACTGAATGGGAAAGTGGTGAAAGCATTTCCTCTAAGATCTGCAACAAGATAAGAATGCCTACTCTTGCTAGTTCAACGTAATACTGGCAGTCCTAACCAGACTAATTAGGCAAGAGAAATAAATAAAAAACATCCAAATTGGAAAGAAAGAAGTTAAGTTGTCCCTTTTCAAAGGTGACATGATCTTAAATGTAGAAAAACCCAAGACTCCAACAAAAACCTGCTAGATCCAATAAACAAATTCATTAAAATGGCACAATATACAATAATCATACAAAAATTAGTAGTGTTTCTATACACGAACAGTGAACTATCTGAAAAGGAAATCAAGAAAACAATTCTATTTACAAAAGCCGTGACAAATAAAATAGTCAAATAAATTTAACCAATGAGGTGAAATATTTCTACAATGGAAACCATAAGATATTGATGAAATACTTTAAAGAAGACACAAATAAATGGAAAGATATGCAGTGTTTATGGATCGGAATAATTATTACTGTTCAAAATATCTATACCACTTAAAATTATATATTCAATCCAATCGCTGTCAAAATACCAATGACATTTTCCAGAGAAAGAAAAAATATAATAGTAAAATTCATATGGAGCTACAAAAGACCCTAAATAGTCAAATCAATCCTGAGTAAAAAGAAGAAAACTGGAGATATTACACAATCTGAAATCAAAATATACTACAAACCTATATAGCAAGCAAAACAGTATGATACTGGCATAAAAACAGGCATCTAGACTAATGGAACAGAATAGAGATCCCAGAAATAACTGTGGCATTTACAGCAAACTGATTTTTTATGAAGGTTCCAAGAACATACATTGTGGAAAGGACAGTCGCTTCAGTAGATGGTGGGAATACTGAATATACATATGCAGAAGAATAACAAAATCAGACTTTTATCTATAATGATATTCAAAAATTTTCAGAAAATGGATTAAATCTTTAAATGTAAGGTCTGAAACACTGAAACTACTGGAAGTAAATATAGGACAAAAGCTCTATAAAACTTGTCTGGAGAATTATTTTCTGGATATATCCTCAAGAGCACACACAAGAAAAGGAAAAATAGACAAATGAGAATTCGTTAAACTGAAAGGCTTCTGCACAACAAAGGTAACAATCAACAAAATGAAGAAACAGCCTACCATCTGAGAGAAAATATTAGAAACCACACATCTGACAAGGGTTTAATATATAAAATATATTTAAAAACCTCAACTTAATAGCAAGAAGACAAACAACCCAATTGCTAAATGGCATAAATACCTGAATAGATGTTTCTAAAAAGAAGACATACAAATTGTCAACGGGTGTATGAAAAAATACTCAGCATTACAAATTATCAAGGCAATACAAATCAAAACCACAATATCACCTCACTTCTGTTAGAATGGCTATTCTAAAAAGACAAGCTGATTGTTAGCAAGGATGTGGAGAAAAATGAACCCTTGCACATTGTTGGTGAGAAGTTAATTGGTACAGCCATTATGAAAAACAGTATGGAAGCTCCTCAAAAAAACTAAAAATAGAACTACCATGTAATGCACCAACCTGACTACAGGGTATATATCCACAGAAATTAAAATCAGTATATCAAAAGGATATCTTCACTCCCATGAGTATTGAAGCACTATTCACAATAGCCAAGATATAGAATAAAAGAATAAATCCGTGTCCATTGTGTGTGTGTGTGTGTGTGTGGTGTGTGTGTGAAAGAGAGAGATAATATTACCTGGATGCACTTTTACTTTTGAGGTGAATTGAATGCATGCATGGCCAAGCCTAAAATATGTAAAATATCTTCTATGGTGATGATGTGAGGCATCCAATGTCAAAATAAACACTATTACATTGTTTAAAATAAACAAAAATAATCTATCTAGGGATATATATTTGTAGCTAATTCATCTCGATGGACTTAATCAAACATTTTTTAGGAACTGTAAAAATGCTCTGTCATTATCAAAATTGGTACCTGGCATTCTCTTCCCTTATACATTTCCTAGTCAAGGTTAGCTGTTTTTGAATAATTTATATAGCGCATGTAAAACAATCATAAGAAATATCCCAAAACAACAACAGTAATAACAACAAATAAAAATACCATATGTTTAGTAATTAATATCTGTCAGATACTCTGCTAGCAACATTATATAAATTATCTTATTTAATCATCACAATAACTTCACTGCTATTTGTCTCCCCATTAAACACATGAGAAATTGAAATGCAGAGATTAAAAAACTTACCTAAAGTGACATAGCAACATAATACTTAGTGAAAGTAGCTTTGAAAACAAAGTCAGCTTCTAGAATTCTTTATTACTATCATAACACCCTTAAATATTAATGGTGGTTCCTTTGAGTGAAGAGATTCAATCTCCTTCTTAAAAATCTCCCTTCTGCCTTTTTGTACTTGCCCAAGTTTTCTTCATTCAGTCTGTATTATATTTGTAATTATCAAAATATTTTAAAATATTTTCTTCTTTATTGTACATAACACAGGAGTCTTTTGGTAGTTGTGTGTTGTTTTTGTCTCCTCAGTAATACTTTTTGAAATAAATTATTTCCCATTTTATTTGTATCTTATAGATCTATCATTTATGATATCAAGATTTTTTGTTTGTGTGTTTCAGGTACCAACCTTTCATTAAATCCTAGCTTATCAATATAAAATCTCACAAATAACAGCAATTGGTTCAAAAGTCGATTATATTACACAGAGTCCTTTTCTCGAATTTATAATATGACTTCACAATAAAGAAACTCCTTTCCACTGGGGTTACAAAGTTGGCAAAATATGAATATAAAGCTATTGGTGGCTACGTTCCCTGCTATATGGAGAGAGCCTGTCTATAAAATGAAGCCAAACAGCGGGAGGCAAGTAGAGATGAAAGGTAGTTATCTTGATAGTAGTAAGTCTTAGTTTCAGACCTTAAAGTCATTGTACTTGCCGTTTTTCACTCGCCTTATTCTGGGGTTGAGTCCTGGAATATCTTATTATTATTTTTAAAGATCCTCAATTAATCATGATGACTGGCTGTGTGTGGCAATCATAGGACATGTTAATAATCTGTCCCAAGGAAAAGGCAAAAGCATTTATTACTTGATCTATGTCAGTTTTTCACTGAAAATATTCCCTGAAACACTGGTCACCCAAGGATTTCCATAAGGAAAATAGTTTTTTGCTGTTTATTAAAGAGTCTTAGAAGTCCTGTGGTAATGAAAAATTTATTATTTGTTAAGCTCTCCATTCTCAATTATAACTTTTTTTATTAGAGAGTTATTGACATCCTACAAGGCACATGTTTAAGAATTCCAATTGACATGTTATATTTATAAATAAGAAATGGATAATATTACATTTTTGAAGCTTTAACTAAAATTGTATCTCTTTCACAGGAATTGTCCCCAATTATTTAATTGTGTAACTAATTCAATTTAAATTTATATCACTGCATTCACTAGCAAGTTTCAGTTAGCCGAGATAATGTTTAATTTCAACTGGAATCCAGCATGTTTGATTTCTCTCCTAGCTTTAAATTACCGGAATATTTAATAAGGGGAAATTCTAAAGCTCCATTTAAGATATTGGTCACTATGTATAGGATCAGATAGGATTAAGGATAGAGTTTTAACTTACTCTGCTATCTGGTACCATCCAAGTTAACACTGGTTTATTCTTTTATATCTC
>NW_016817133.1:76252-79719 GCF_001698545.2 Rhinopithecus bieti | reverse complement strand
AGAAACAAAGTATTTCCAATACTTCAAATAAAAATGTTGTCTTCTCATTGAATCTTATTATAAACACTAAATATAATGAACATCATGTTCTTGAGTGATAGATTTACCTGTCATACATTTCATCTTATGGTTATAGTGATTAACTCTAAAGTGTTTGAAAATTTATCTTCTATATCATGGTGTTTTAAAATACCTCACACTGACATGGAAGCATGTCAATAATCTGTTAGCGCATTTATGACTAACATAACAATATATATGAAAGGTTATTGATAATTTTCAAACATTTTTAGAAAAATGTCTTCATAAAGCCACAAGTCATAAAAGTTACTTTTGATTTTTTAATAGTTTCAATATTTCCAGATCATAACAGAGTTTGAATTTTCTATTATGTTTCAGTAATAGTTATTGAGAATTCATGTTGGATCATATTTAGTTCAACAAGTATGGAATTGCAAAGTTAGGCTGTGTCATAATTACCCAAATATATTGAGAAAGGCCTTACTTATTTGTTTGGTTGGTGGTTGTTTAGCTTTGTTCTGCTTTCCTTACATATCAGGGTAATTATTTCAAGGCTCTACTTCACTAAAATATTGGAAGTCCATGATCTTATTGACATAATCCTTTTTTTTTTTTTGAGACAGAGACTTGCTCTGTCACTCAGGCTGGAGTGCAGTGGTGCCATCTTGGCTCACTGCAGCCTCTGCCTCTGGGGTCCAAGCGATTCTCCTGTCTCAGCCTCCCGAGTAGCTGGGACTACAGGCCTGTGCCACAATGCCCATCTAATTTTGTATTTTTATACAAAAATTCTTCCTCCTCCTCCTTCTTCTTTTCTCTTTTCTTGTATGTCTTTCTTCCTTCCTTTGTTTTTTGTTTCTTTCTTTTCTCCCTCTCTTTCTTTTCTTTTTTCTTTCCTTCCTTCCTTNAAAAGTCGATTATATTACACAGAGTCCTTTTCTCGAATTTATAATATGACTTCACAATAAAGAAACTCCTTTCCACTGGGGTTACAAAGTTGGCAAAATATGAATATAAAGCTATTGGTGGCTACGTTCCCTGCTATATGGAGAGAGCCTGTCTATAAAATGAAGCCAAACAGCGGGAGGCAAGTAGAGATGAAAGGTAGTTATCTTGATAGTAGTAAGTCTTAGTTTCAGACCTTAAAGTCATTGTACTTGCCGTTTTTCACTCGCCTTATTCTGGGGTTGAGTCCTGGAATATCTTATTATTATTTTTAAAGATCCTCAATTAATCATGATGACTGGCTGTGTGTGGCAATCATAGGACATGTTAATAATCTGTCCCAAGGAAAAGGCAAAAGCATTTATTACTTGATCTATGTCAGTTTTCACTGAAAATATTCCCTGAAACACTGGTCACCCAAGGATTTCCATAAGGAAAATAGTTTTTTGCTGTTTATTAAAGAGTCTTAGAAGTCCTGTGGTAATGAAAATTTATTATTTGTTAAGCTCTCCATTCTCAATTATAACTTTTTTTATTAGAGAGTTATTGACATCCTACAAGGCACATGTTTAAGAATTCCAATTGACATGTTATATTTATAAATAAGAAATGGATAATATTACATTTTTGAAGCTTTAACTAAAATTGTATCTCTTTCACAGGAATTGTCCCCAATTATTTAATTGTGTAACTAATTCAATTTAAATTTATATCACTGCATTCACTAGCAAGTTTCAGTTAGCCGAGATAATGTTTAATTTCAACTGGAATCCAGCATGTTTGATTTCTCTCCTAGCTTTAAATTACCGGAATATTTAATAAGGGGAAATTCTAAAGCTCCATTTAAGATATTGGTCACTATGTATAGGATCAGATAGGATTAAGGATAGAGTTTTAACTTACTCTGCTATCTGGTACCATCCAAGTTAACACTGGTTTATTCTTTTATATCTCTGATATGAAGTTATTCAACTGCTAATTGACCTAACACTTTTTTAATTCAGGTCATATATTTTTTCAAATATAAGTATGTGACAAGAGGTTTTGTCGTTTAGTTTATGTAAATCAAACTTTATCTTCACAGATAGTTTGTTGTGATCTTTTAGTTAAATACGAATAATATTTCCCCAAATATCTAAATTAGAAATTTCTTGATAGAAGTACAGCCCAAGGATTCTTAATTTTAACTTTGCCAAGACTCAACCAGATTGAAACAATATATAGCAATTGATAGAAAAACAGAACAACTCTAAATGAGAGAATTGATAGAACTTTCATCTATTTTGTTTTCAAATGAGTGGCCCTGTTACTCAGAGTACTTTCCTGCAGAGATATGAAATTTTGTATTTAAAATATAATTTTGCTTATCTGCAAACGTTCCTGGAAAATTTTGAAAATATTGTTCAAAATGTTAATATTATATATATGTGTGTGCATGTGTGTAAAATGGCACATATCATAACTGTACAGTTTGAATTATTTTCACAAACTGAACATATATTATTAGTACTCAGTTAAAGAAACAGAATCCCAGTATTCAGGAGCCTTCTTGCAGGCTCCTTTCCACTGGCTATTCCTCCAAAAATAACCGCTATCCCAGCTTTTAACTTTATAGACTAATTTTGTCTCTTAGAACAAAGCACATGTTCAGGTTCATCGGATGCATTATAGTTCATAGAACTACTCCAAATGGTCAAGCTGAAGAAATTGAATATTTTTCCTCAATATCAAATAATAAAGTTTAAGGCAACATTGCAGAGTGAAATTATGTTTCTTAAACTTTCTAGTTCTATCACTTGAGGCAAATTGGTTAGCATATACGGCATATATATATAGCCTTCATCAATTCAAGCTTCGATAACAAAATACCTATATATATTACATTGTGTATATATATACATTGTATATCATATATAATGGTATTTTGTTTTAGAAGCCTGAATGGATGAAGGCAGCATGCCAAAACCGATTAATGTAATGTATTACATATATAGAAGAAAAAGCACATATGATCATCTAAAGAGATGCACAGTGTCATTTGACAAAATCTGACACCTATTATGAAATAAAATGAAAGAAATGAAAATCTCGACAAATGAATTTGAAGACAAGTCTCTCAACCAGTTAAAGGGTATCTATGGAAAATCCAAAACTAACATCATACTTAATGGTGAAAGATTGAACACATGCTAATGAGACAAAGACATCTGCTATAATAAACTTCTATTTAACCTTGTATTATGGGCTCTGGCCAGTACAATAAGGTAAGGAAAAGTAATAAAAAGCACTCAAATAGAAATCTGATAAGTAAAAATACCTTAATCTGCAGATGACATGAGGACATAAACATTTATGTAGCAAATATTTAGGAATTTTCTGCCTTTCTCATTATGTAGCTCATTTTATAAATATATATGTATACATGTGCATTGACATATATATCTGTGTCTATCTATAAAATATATATTTATATTAGTATATTAATTATATGTTGTATATGTAAT
>NW_016817133.1:46923-75788 GCF_001698545.2 Rhinopithecus bieti | reverse complement strand
TTTCTTTCTTTCTTTCTTTCTTTCTTTCTTTCTTTCTTTCTTTCTTTCTCTTTTTTTCTCCTTTAAATATGAAGAGTGCCAGATTTTCTCAAATTACTTTGTTTATCTCTTGAAATTATTATGTGCTTTTTGTTCTTTTGTAAATATGGTATATTGCAGTATTTGATTTTTGCATGTTGTCTGAGTCCATTTGGTCTGCTATAAACAAAGTACCATGAACTGAGTGACTTAATAAATGACAAATTTATTTCTCACTGTTCTAGAGGCTAGAAAGTGAAAGATCAAGACGCCAACAGATTCGGTGTTTGGTGAGGTCCCGTGTTCTGGTTCATAGATGACACCTTCTTACTGGGTCCACACATGGTGAAAGGAGCAAGGATCTCTCCTGGGTTGGTTTTATAAAGACACAAATCTCATTCATGAAGGTTTTGCCTTTATGACTTAATCATCTCTCAAAGACTCCACCACCTATGCAGTCACCTTGGGGGTTGGCATTCAAACACATGATTTTGGAGGCATCCAAGCATATGTGAAACCAACTTTGCTTTCCTAGAATTATCCCACTCAGTCATTACAAAAATTTTTATATGCCACTGGATTTAAGTTTGTAATATTTTGCTAAGAATTTTTTTCTATAATCATAGAAGGTATTGAACTTCACTTTTATTTTCTTGTGATATCTTTTCCTGGCTCTGGTTAAGAGTAATATTTGCCTTATAGAATAAGTTAGGCCGTGTTATCTCCTCAATTTTCTGAAAGTGTTTCACAAAAATTAAAATTATTTATTTAAATGTTTGGTTGAATTTATTTGTTAAGGTATATGGGCCTAATATTTGATTTGTAGGAAGTTTTAAAATAACTAATTGAATCCCTTTACTTGTCATCAATCTTGTAAATTTTCTATCTCGAGTTAATTTTGGTAACTTGTATTTTCTTGGAAAATTGTCCATTTCATGTAAGTTATCTCGTTTATTGGCACACAGTTGTTCATGGTGTTCTCAGACATTTTTTTCTGTAAGGTCAATAATAATTATTCCTCCTTCATTCTGAATTTTAGTAATTTTAATGATATTTTTAAACTGTTGATCAGTCTAGCTAAAGATTTATCAGTATTATTGATTCTTTAAATGAACTCATTGAACTCATTTTTTATTTTTATTTTATTTTATTATTTANATATCTGAAAGTTTCAGTAGAGCATATAACATCTTTGTAGCTCCATGCCAGCATTAGGTGTTGAGGTGTTGTCAGTCTTTCTTTTTTTTTTTTGAGACAGAGTCTCGCACTGTCGCCCAGGCTGGAGTGCAGTGGTGCCATCTCAGCTCACCTCAAGCTCCGCCTCCCGGGTTCACACTATTCTCCTGCCTTAGCCTCCCGAGTAGCTGAGGCTACAGGCGCCGGGCACTGTGCCCGGCTAATTTTTTGTATTTTTAGTAGAGACAAGATTTCACTGTGTTAGCCAGGATGGTCTCGATCTCCTGACCTCATGATCCGCCTGCCTCGGCCTCCCAGAGTGCTGGGATTACAGGCATGAGACACCACGCACAGCCTAAATGAACTAATTTTTAATTTCACCAATTTTTGTATCAATTTTCCATTTTCTATTTCATTTATTCAGAATTGATCTTTATTGCTCCTTCCATTCCGCTTTTTGGGGTATGCATTTTGTTTTTATTTTAGTTGCTTATGGTAAACTCTTAGATTATTTGAGAGCATGCTTCTATGTTAAAATTGATGTTTAAAACTATAAATTTCTGTTAAGCACTACTTTAGTGTATCTCATTAATTTTGATATGATGTGGTTTAATTTTCATTCAGTTCAAAATAATTTCTAATGTCTCCCATTATTTGTTCATTGGCCCACTGGTTGTTTACGAGTACTTGATTCCCAATTATTTGTGAATTTCTCCCATTTGTTTCTATTACTGAGTTCTAATATAGTTTAACTTATTTGGTCAAAAAGTGTGCTTTATGTGACTTCAATTCTTTTGAATTTGTGGAGACTTTTCTTTATAAGTTAGCATATAGGTTTTCCGGAACATTGTTCAATGTGTTATTGTGAATAATGTATAGTCTGCTGTTCTTGGTTTTAATGTTAAGTCAAGTTATTTCACATTGTTGTTTAAGTCTCCTGTAACCTTACTGAAGCTCTGTCTAGTTGTTCTATCCATTAATGAGAGTGAACCATTGAGGTTTCCAAGTACTGTTGAATTTTTTATTTCTCTCTTGGTTTCTTTCACTTCCTGCTGTATATGATTGGGGCTGTTCTTTGAGTATGGACATAGGCTTTTAAATTATATTTTATGCAACAATCATTTCCATGGTGCTAATTATCTCCAAAAATTCAACAAAAACGTTATAAAAATCATATTTTTCCGAACTTTGGAAATTAACCAAAATATTTGGATGATCTGATAATTTATTTTTAAAATGGCTGAATTTCAGTAACAACAATGAGCATTTTTGCATTTTAACTTGCCCTATTTCTATATCCCCTCTCTAGCTGTGTGATATATTCTTGAAAAGCAACATCATTAGAATGAGTGTAGCTTTGGAAACTAAGAGATTAGCCCGTAAAGAATGTAGAGACCGTAAAGATTGGACATGCCCCCAAATCCCATCCATGAGGAACTGTTGCTATTCAACCTCTTTGACAGCTTCCTAAGAAGCTGCATTCTCAGTGCTTGCTTTTATTTCACCTGGCTCAGAGCTCACTCTGCATGAACCCTATCCATAGAATGTTGAAAACAACCAGAAACAACAGTGTAGCATACCAGTTGTGGCTAACTAGAGGCTAACCAAAAACCTTTTAAAAACCTTAAATATTATATTACAAATTAGTATTATATTATAAATTAGTTATAAATATGTTCAAAAACTAAAGATAACTGCATAGATAAATAAAAGACATTATGAGAAAAATATATTTCTTAGTCCATTTATGCTGCTATAACAGAATACCTGAGACTATGTAATTTATAATTAACAAAAAATATATTTTTTAAAGTTTCTGGAGCCTGGGAAGTCCAAAATTGAGAGGTCAGCATCTTGCAAGCATCTTCTTGCTACATCATCCCAAGAAGGCAAAAGGGCAAAATAAGGACAAGACAAAAAGTAAGAAAAGAAAGGCAAAAGGGGTTCAAACAGCAAGAGAAAAGCAACACATCTTGTAAAAGAAATTTTCAATAACATTAACAGTAGGCTTCTCGTCAGAAATCGTGGAGACCAGAAGGAAGTGAGATGACATAATGAAAATGCTGAAAGAAATACTATCACTCATGGATTTTATATTCAGAAAATTAGCCACCAAAAATAAAAAGAAATATTAATAAATTCCCCAACAAACCCAAACTGAAGAAATCTGTTGCCCACAAACCTGCCCTACCAGAAATACTAAAGGGAACCTTTTAGGGTGTAATGAAAGAATATAGATAGGAAAGTTCTCAAACTCACACAATGAAATAACAGCAATAAAGGTAACTACAATATTACTTCAGGAAGCATATAAAATATATTATAAATTTATTTTTCTTTATAACTTTTCTAAAATATGCTGTAAAAGCCAAATGCAAAAAAAAATTGTGAATCCGTGCTGATGGATTTAAAATGTATAATGATATAATTCGAATGCCAATAATACCAAAAAGAAGGGATGAAATAGAGCTATATATTATGAAAGGTTTTTATAATATTTAAATTAAATTGCTATTAATTCAAACTAGATTTGTTTAATTTAAGATGATAGTTGTAATCCCAGGGTAACCAGAAAGAAAGAAATTCCACAAAATATGTCAAACTAAAGATTACGAGAGTTGAAATGGTATGCTATGTCATATATATTTAACAAAAGAAGTCAGTAATAGAGAGAGACAAGAGCAAAACATAAGATATATTAAGAGACAAATAGTTTGAAAGTAAAAGACTATAAAAAGAAAATAATTACTACACAAACACTAATCCATAAAAACTGGCGTGGATCTACTAATAAAAGGCAAAATAGACAACAATATTAGAATTATCACTAGACACTAAGTAAATTTTATGATGATAAAAGGGTAAATCCATCAAGAATATATAATATCTATAAGCTTATATTCACTTAAAAAATCTTCAAAATATGTGAAACAAATCTGACAGTATTAAATAGAGAAATACACCATGTAACTATAATAGCTGGAAAATTTAGTACTCCATTTTCAATAACAAATAAAACAACTAGGTAGAATAACAACAAGGGAAACAGAAAACTTGAGCAATATTACAAACCAACTAAACCTAACAAACATCTATAGGATATGCCACTCAACAAAAGAAGAACACTTCCTTCTTAAGTGCACATGGTACATTTTCCTGGATTAATCATATTTCAGGTTATAAAATAAGCCTCGATAAATTTTAAAGGAGAAGAACATAATAGCTATATTCTCTGTGCTATGAACTGAAGACCTATTTCTCTCAAAGTTCATATGTTGAAGTCTAGTCTCTAAGGTGATGTTATTAGGAGGTGGGACATTTGGGAGGTGATTAAATTATGAGGGAAAAGCCCACATGATTGGGACTAGCACCCTTATAAAAGCGACTTCAGAGAGCTAGCTATTGCTTTCTACCATATGTGGAAATAGCAAGAAGGCTGAATATGAGAAAGAAGGCCTTCATCAGACATCAAATCTGCTGGTGTTCTGACCATGAACTTCTCAAACTCCAAAACTGAAAAATAAATTTCTGTTGTTTATAAGCTACTCATCTATGATATTTTATTATAGCAACCCAAAGAGTTTAAGACACTCTGATTACATGGAATGAAATTAGAAATCAATAACAGAAGGAATTCTGATAATACACAGTATGTGAAAATTAAACAAATAATACATCCTTGACATCACAAGTTAAATGGAAAATTCTTTGGGAAGACTTGGTTTTCGGATAGCAATTCTGGACCTGCCCCGGGCCAGAGGAGAGCCCATTGCCCTGACATGTGGTCTCAGGTCAGGCAGCATTTACCACAAGCTAACCATAAGGGAACATCAGAAGTCATCTGGCAGTACTTAACAGTGGCCTATGGTGGCAGTAGCCATGGGTTGAGGCTTCTCTGCCTTAGCAAAGAAGAGTGAGAAAGACTATTTCTTGTGGTTTGAACACTAGCTCAGCTGAAGTACAATGGAACACCAGGTAGACTTCCATGGTTTATTACTCTAGTCCACAGTTTTCAGATGGCATGGACTAGAGTAAAAATCCTTAGAAGTCTACTTGGTGGACTGGCTGAACTTGCAGACTTGGCTGGCATTGCAAAAAATTGTTTGCAGAGGCCCAAGGCATTGAAAAACATAAGAGGGAACTAGGAAGTGGTTACAGCAGGCCTTGGGTGAGACCAAGTGCTATGCTGGCTTCAGAATTGCCTTAGCAATCCTGAAGTAATGGTGTCACTACACCCCCAACTTCAGTTGACTGAGGACAGAGCAAGACAGACCCTGTTTGACAGAAATTAAGGGAAGAGAACAAAAGTCTCTGCCTGGTAATCCATAGAATTTGCCTGGTTATTGTCCGAGACCATTAAGGCAGTACTCTAAGAGTCTGTAAGAACAACAGTGTTACTGGGCTTAGAGTGACCCTAAAGCAAATACAGCTTAGATTACAACACCCAAGTCTTTTCGAATTTCTGGAAAGCCTACCCAAGAAGGAGGGGTACAAAGAAGCCCAAGATTGTGCAGACAAATTAAGTACCTAAATCTTCAATGGCCAGACAATAAAGAACATTTGCAAGTATCAAGATGATCCGGGAAAACATTACCTCATGAAATAAACTAAATAAGGCATGAGAAACTTATCCTGTAGAAACAGAGACAGGTAAACTTTCAGAAAGATAATTAAAAATAGCTGAGTTGAGGAAACTCAAAGAAATTCAAAAGAACCCGGAAAAACTTTGGAATTCTATCAGAGAAATGCATGAAAGACATTTATATAGTTTAAAAGAATCAAGTAGAAATTCTGGAGTTGAAAAATGCAATTGACTTACTGAAGAATGCACCAATCTTTTAATAGCAGAATTGATCAAGCAGAAGAAAGAATTAGTGCACTTGAATAGAAGCTATTTGAAAATGCACAGTCAGAGGAGACAAAAGAAAAAATAATATGAAACAATAAAACACACCTAAGGGATCTGGAAAATAGCCTCAAAAGGGTAAATGTTAGAATTATTGGCTGTGAAGAGGAGGCAGAGAAACAGCCAAGTGTAGAAAGTTTATTCAAAGGGAAAATAACAGAATTTTCAAATCCTAGAGAAAGGCAGCAATATCCTTATATAAGAAGGTTATGCAGTACCAAGGCAATTTAACACAAATACAAGTACCTCAAGGTATTTAGTAGTTAAACTCTCAAAGATGTAGACCTAAAGAAAGGATCTTGAAAGCAGCAAAAAAGAAAGAAGTAACACACAATGGAGCTCTAATATGTCTGACAGCAGACATTTCAGTGAAAACCTTGCAGGTGAGGAGAGAGTGGCATGACCTATTTAAAGTGCTGAAAGAAAAAAAAACCTTTTACCCTAGAATAGACAACCAGTGAAAATATCCTTCAAACATAAAGGAGAAATAAAAAAATTCCCAAACAAAAGCTGAAGGATTTTGTCAACATCAGAATTATCCTGAAAGAAACACTAAAGGGAGTATTTCAATCAGAAAGAAAAGGTCATTAGAGAGCAGTAAGTAATCACCTGAAGGTACAAAACTCACTGGTAACAGTAAGTACACAGGAAAACACAAAATATTATAACACTGTCACTGTTGTGTGTAAACTACTCTTATCCTAAATACAAAGTTAAAGTGATGAATGAATCAAAATAATAATTAAAACAACTTTTTAGTACAGAGACATTACAATAAGATATTAAAAGAAACAACAAAATTTTAAAAGCAGGGAGTTAAAGTTAAGGTGTAGTGTTTTATTAGTTTCCTTTTGCTTATTTGTTTGTTTCTTTGTTGCAATACTCGTGGTAACCTCAAACCAAAAGACATAAAACAAATACACAAAAAATAAAAAGCAAGAAGCTATATCATGTCACCAGATACAATCACCTTCATCAAAAGGAAGATAAGAAGGAAGGAAAGAAGGATGGATAGACCACAACACAATAAGAAACAAATAACAAAATGGCAAGAGTAACTCCTTATTTATCAATAATATCATTGATTGTAAATGGTCTAAACTCTCCAATCAAAAACATCAAATGCCTGAATGGATAAAACCCAAGACCTACTGATCTGTTGCCTACAAGTAACACACATATAGAGACACAAATAGACTGAAAAAAAAAAAAAAAAAAGAGGATGGAAAAAGATATTCCATGCCTAGGGAAACCAAAAAACACAAGAGTACTTACAAAATAGATTTGAAGACAAAAAATATGAGAAGTGACATAGTAGCTCACTGTAAAATGATAAATACATTATTCCAGCAAGTGGATATAACAATTTTAAATATATATGCACCCAACACTGAAGCACCAAGATATATAAAAGAAATATTATTACAGCTAAAGAGAGAGATAGACCCCAACACAATAAGAGCTGGTGACTTCAGCACCCCACTTTCAGCATTGGACAGATCTTCCATACAGAAAAGCAACAGAGAAACATTGGACTTAATCTGTACTGTAAAACAAATGGATCTGATAGATATTTACAGAACATTTCACCCAACAGCTGCAGAATACATATTCTTTTCCTCAGCGCAGGGATCATTTTCAATAATAGACCATATGTTAGGTCACAAAACAAATCACAAAACATGCAAAAATTTGAAAGAATATCAAGCATCTTTTCTGACTACAATGAAATAGAACTAGAAATTAATAAAAGAGAAATTTTGAAAAGTACGAATTCATGGAAATTAAGCAATATTCTTCTGAATGACAAGTGAGTCAATGAATAAATTACAAAAAGAGGAAAAATTCTTGAAACAAATGATAATTGGAACAAAACCCACCAAATCTGTGGGATACAGCAAAAGTAACATTAATAGGAATGTTTAGAGCTAAAAGTTTCTACATCACAAAGAAGGAAAAACTTCAAATAAGCAACCTAACTATGCATCCTAGAGAAATAGAAAAGCATGAGTATACCAAAGCCAAAATTAGTAACAGAAAAGAAATAATAAGAAAGAAATGCAATTGAAATTTAAAAAAATACAAAAGATCAATGAAACAGAAAGTTGCTTTTNAGCTAAAAGGTTCTACATCACAAAGAAGGAAAACTTCAAATAAGCAACCTAACTATGCATCCTAGAGAAATAGAAAAGCATGAGTATACCAAAGCCAAAATTAGTAACAGAAAAGAAATAATAAGAAAGAAATGCAATTGAAATTTAAAAAAATACAAAAGATCAATGAAACAGAAAGTTGCTTTTCCAAAAGTTAAATCATATTGACAAATCTTTAACCAGATTCACTAAGAAAAATCAAGATAAGATATACATAAATAAAATCAGATATGAAAAAGGAAATATTACAACTGACATTGCAGAAAGTTTAAGAATCATCAGTGGCTACTATGAGCAACTATCTACCAATAAATTGAAAATCTAGAAGAAATGGAAAACTACTGGACACCTACCACCGCCACCTACCTAGATTGAATCAGGAATATATTCAAAACCTGAAGATAATAATATCAAGTAACATGATTGAAGCAAAAAAAAAAAAAAAAAAAATCCCCCAGTAAAGAAAATTCCAGGACCTGATGGCTTCCCTGCTGAATTCACCCAAAAATTTAAAGAAGGAATAATAGCAATTCTACTCAAAATATTCTGAAAAATAGAGAAAGAGGGAACACATCCAAACTCATTCCAAAAGGCCAGTGTTAATTTAATACCAAAACCAGACAAAGACACATCAAAAAGCAGAACAAAACTACAGGCCAGTATCTCTGATGAATATTGATGTAAAAATCATCAACAAAATACTAGTAGATCAAATTCAACAGTATATTAAAAGGATCTTTCCTCATTACCAAGTGGGATTTATCCATAGGATGCAAGGATGGTTCAGCATATGCAAATCAATCGATATGATATATCATACTGATGCAGGATTTTTTTTCTCGTTAGCTTAGCTAAGTCCAGGTTCTTACCTTACTACCAGGAAAAATTAGGCACACAGACACTCAAAGAAAGAGTGCCATAGAATTTATTAAGCAAAAGGAAAGCTCTCGGGAAAGAGAGGGGTCCTGAAAGCAGGTTCCTAGTTGCCCCTTCACAGGGGCTTTTACATAGAAGGGCTTTTACATATAAGCTGATGGAGCTGGGTTCCCTATTTGTATGAAGTATACATTCCTAGTGACTCCACCCCATTTCTGAGTTCACGTGTCAACCTTTAGTCCGCCGTGGGCATGTTTTGTCAAGTTTCCTGTGCAAGGACCCCTATTTACACAAAACACAAGCTGGAAGTTCTCTGGGGACCTTTCCCTTGCTGTCTGCCTAAAGCAAGCTGGCTAACTCCTTTCAATATCCACAGAATAAAGGACAGAAGCCATATGATCAATACAACTGATGATGAAAATCTACTTGATGGACTTTAGGATACTTTTATGATTAAAACCCTCAAAACCTGAAGATAGAAGGAATGTACCTCAATATAATAAAAGCTATATACCACAGACCCAGAGTTAGTATCAGATTGAATGGGGAAAAGCTGAAAGTATTTTCTTTAAGACCTGGAACATGACCCAGATGCTTATTTTCACCACTATTATTTAGCACAGTACTGGAAGGCCCAGGTAGAGTAATCACGCAATAGAAAGAAATAAAGAGTATCCAAATTGGAAAGGAAAATGTCAAATTATCCTTGTTTGCAGATGATATGATCTCTTATTTGAAAGATTGTTATTTGAAAGATACCTAAATACTTCACCAAAATGCTATTAGAACTGATAAACAAATTCAATAATGTTGCAAGATACAAAATCAACATACAAATACCAGTAGCATTTGTCTATGCGAACAGTGAACCATCAGAAATGCAAATTAAAAAATATAATCTGGTCGAGTGCAGTGGCTCATGCCCATCATCCCAGCACTTTGGGAGGTTGAGGCAGGAGGATTACGTGAGGTCAGGAGTTCGAGGCTAGCCTCGCAAAAATGGCAAAACCCTGTCTCTACTAAAAAATACAAAAATTAGCTGGGTGTGGTGGTACACATCTGTAATTCCAGCTACTTGCGAGGCTGCAGCATGAGAATTGCTTGAACCTGGGAAGCAGAGGTTGTGGTGAGCTGAGATCATGCCACTGCACTCCAGCCTGGGCAACAGAGTGAGACTCCATCTCAAAATAATAATAATAATAATAATAATCTTATTCATAATAGCCACAAATAAAATTAAATGCCTAGAAATTAACCTAAAAAATAAAAAATCTCTATAATGAAAACTATAAAACATTGATAAATGAAATTAAAGTGGACACCCAAAAGTGGAATGATTCTAGTGTCATGGATTAGAAGAACAAATGTTGTTAAAATGTCCATGCTATCCAAAACCATCTACAGATTCAATGCAATTCCTATCAAAATACCAATGAAATTCTTAACAGAAATACAAAAAACAATCTTAAAATGTGTATGCAACTAAAAAAGACCCAGAATAGTCATAGCTATCCTGAGGAAGAAGTTACCAAACTGGAGGAACCAAATTATCTGGCTTCCAATTATACGACAGAGCTATAGTAACCAAAACAGCACATTATTCTCATGAAAACAGACATATAAAACAATAAAGAAGAATAAAGAATGCAGAAAGAAATCCACATACCTACAGTGAACTCATTTTCAACAAAGGTGCCAAGGCATAAAGACAGTCACTTCAATAAATGGTGCTTGGGAAACTGAACATTCATATGCAGAATGAAACTAGACTCTGCTCTCTCATTACATTAAAAAAAAAATCAAACAAAATGTATTAAAGACTTAAACCCAAGACCTTAAACTATGAAACTACCACAAGAAAACATTAGGGAAAATTTCCAGGACATTGATTTGGGCAAAAATTGTTTGAGTAATACCCAAAAAACAGAGGCCACCAAAGCAAAAATGAACAAATGGGATCACTTCAAGTTGAATGGCCTCTGTACCACAAGAGAAACAACCAACAAAGTAAAGAGAGAGAATGGGAGAAAATATTTGCAAAGTACCCATCTGACAAGGAACTATTAACCATAATATATAAAGAGCTCTAACTAATCTGTGGGAAAAAATCTGAAAATCTGACTTTGAAAATGGACACAAGATTTGAATAGACATTTCTCAAATGAAGATATATGAATGGCAAACAGGCATATGAAAAGCTGCTCAACATTATTTGTCATCAGAGCAATGAAAATCAAAACCACAATGAGCTATAATCTCATTCCGGGTTAAATGGCTTATATCCAAAAGACAGTCAATAACAAATGCTGGCAAGGATTTGGAGAAAAGGATGCCCTTGCACACTGTTGGTGGGAATGTAAATTAGTACAATTACTACAGATTTGAGGTTCCTCAAAAAATTAAAATAGGGCTATCATATGGGTATCCTCCTGATGGGTACACACCCAAAAGAATCCTCCTGATGGGTACACACCCAAAAGAAAGGAAATCAGTATATCAAAGAAATTTCTACACTCCTATATTTGTTGTTGCACTATTCACAACAGCCAAAATCTAGAACCAATCTAAGTGTTTATCAACAGATAAATGGATCAAGAAAATGTGGTACATACACACAATGGACCACTATTCAGCCATAAAAAATAAATGAGATCCTGTTATTTGCAATAAATAAATAAATAAAAATAAATGGAACTGTAGATCATTATGTTATTTGAAATAAGCCAGGCATATAAAGACTAATATTGCATGTTCTCACTTATTTGTGGCATGTAAGAATAAAAACAATTGAATTCATGGAGACAGAGAGTAGAAGGACGGTTACCAGTGGCTGGGAAAGGTAGTAGGCTGTGAGGGGGAGTTGTGGGTGGTTAACAAGTGCAAAAAGTAGTTAGAAAAAATGAATATGATCTACTATTTGGCAGCACAACTGGGTGACTATAGTCATTAATAATTTAAGTGTATATTTTAAAATAACTAAATGAGTATAATTGGATTGTTTATTAACACAAAAGATAAATGCTTCAGGAGATTGATACCCCATTCTTCATGATGTGGTTATGATACACGCCTATATAAGAACATCTAATGTTCTCCATAAATATATACATCTACTATATACCCACAGAAATGAAAAATGAAAAAAATAATTAAATGATATCGGAAATTCATAAAATAGAAAGCAGATAAATAATAGAAACCAATAAAAACAAAAGTCAGTTCTTTGAATAGAACAACAAATTTAATGATCCTTTAACTACAATGACTGCAAAAGTAGGAGAGTAATTTCAGATTACTTCAATCAAGCATCGGAAATGAACACCACTACCCACCTTACAGAAATAAAAAAATCATTTTACATGAATATTGTGAACAATTGAATGCCAAATTATTAGAAAACCCAGATGCAATGAACATCTTCCTCGAATGGCATAAACTACTGAGACTGACTCAAGAAGAAATAGAAAATCAGAATAGGCTTACAAGTAAGGGGATATAATTAGTAACTGAAAAACAAACAAAACAAAGTAAAATTTTAGCAGTTGTCCTGAGCCTATTCCTGGACTAAATGGGTTTACAGGCAAATTCTGGAAAGCAGTTGAAGAAGTAACACCAATTTTCACAAGATCTTCTACAAAAAGGAGAAGAAGTCATACTTCCCATCTCATACTATGAATTCAGTATTAAAGTGATACTAACACCAGACAGTCATAACATGAAAACTATATATTACTATCCCTTAGTAATATAGTTGTAAAAATTCTCAACAAACTATTAGTAAACTAATTCCAGCAACATATAAATAGGATTTTACACCATGACCAGTAAGTATTTATCATAGGAGAATGTAAATTTGACTCACCATAAAAATCTGTCAATACAAATATGACATTTACAGAATAAGGGAAAAATGCTTCATGAACATCTCTATGGATGCAGAAAGACCCACTGATGTGACCCAGCATACCTTAATAATAATAATACTCAGTGAGCCAGGAATAGAAGGAAATTCCTCAACTGTTAAAGTCCAACTAAGAAAAATGATTTAATTGTAAATGGTTGAATGTTTTCATCACTGAATCGTCTAATCCTTCAATCAATGATGGAATGTTTCTATAATCAGGAGCAAAACAAGGTGTCCACTGTCACTTTATTTGTTATATTGTGCTTGGGACTCCAATCAGAGATATAAGCAAGGAAAGTTATAAAAGAGGTCATTGGGTACAACGAGATTTGTATAGGTAAGTCAGAGTCAGACCATGTTGGTTCTTGAAAATTATATAAAAATCATTTGGGTTTATCTAAGAACAGGATAAGTACAAAAGAAAATAGTGACATAGAGATGGATAAGGCATTTCATACTATTAAAATTTATTAATTCCTTTTAATTATAGTTAAGCCCATATTTAAATTTTAAAATTCTAATATTTCAATTTAAAAATGATATTTCTAATTATGTGTCTATCATAATATAGATTTAAAATATGTTTCAAATCAGAGACTTTTTTATGTATTTCTCATTTTGTCACTCCTGGAAACATTTGCATGAAATAAATGTCCCTGGGAAATTCTCACTTCCCCATTTAAATTTATATTAAAAACACAATGCATAGTCAGAGAATATATACTGTGCTTAGAATTCTCCACTGCATGCTGTGCTGTGTGAGTTAATTCCAGCAGATTTAGTATTGACCTGGGCTGTCTTGCCTAAATAAAAAATGTACCTGTCTCATACTGATCCCTGATGAAAGCATGCATTTCTTTGTCATGGTAGGGAAAAGGAGGTTTAGGAAGTTTTGTATCTGCTTTTCAGCATTGTTTTTTATTAACAGTGAAATTGATGACTTGCACATGGTCTCTTTGAGGTCCCTGGGGTCTCTGCCATTGTAGCTGTTTACATTGCAAGAATGGACCTTATATTCGAGCACAAATGAAACTTGTGTCTAGCTTTCCTAGATCCGATGCTGTGAGACAGCCTTTGACAGTGATTCATTTATTAACTTTGACATGGTCACTATATTATTTTGTATTTCTTCAATAAACCATACATTTGCAAGCATTGCCATTTTGGGCATTGTTAATATACTTTAGCAATGAAACCCTAGCAAACTTCCACTTCCAGATACTTATGTCCTACAGTGCAGATTTCAAACTGCTCAGTGCAATCAGCAAGGACTTTCTCAATGAAGCCCAATTTATCTCTCCAAAACTATGTGTTATACCTGCTAGTCTCTCACCCAATATAATTTTGTTTTCTCCTCTATATTTTTATAGAAAATGGGTCATTGCACCACTGTAAAATTATTGTATTGGATCACACCTATTTGTCAATATTTTTTATCCACTTATGCTTAATACACTGTCTGACACACAGTAAGTACTCACTAAATGTTGGATGGATAGATGCATGCATGAAAGGTTGTCCTTTGTTTTGACCTTACTACTACTGAAATAATACTTCTCTAACAACAGATAACACAATATGATACATAAAAGTAATGTTTGTGGAAATACATTAGAACATGAACATGAATCATATTTTTTGCTATCTACCTTCCCTTTCTAATGTTCATAACTGCTTCTACTATCAGTTAATTATATCCCACTGTTCATTTATTATCACAATTTAACTTGGTTATCACATACAGCAGAAGGCTTCATTGAACTACAGTGAAAGTCTGGCTCTAAATGTGCCAGGGATAGTTAAATGAATTATAATTTAACATTGGCTCAGGGACTCAGGCTAAAAATTACTGAATGGACAGTTAGCTGATCTGAAAGGAGAGTAGAATGGAAATTTTAAACAATTCACTGATAATAACCCTGGAGGGATTTGGAAAGTATGCTTTTATAGATAACATTCACAAAAAATATTTAATATTAATGCCTGACAACCTTCAGCCAAATTTGTTTTAATCCCTATAATATGCAGAGTATTACAGTTTTCTTTTTTAAGAGTTAGACTTTGCATTAGGCTTTCATGTTCATGTAAAGTATTGAAATGGAATGGAAATCAATATAGTCACTTTTGTAGGAATAATTCCAAGACATTAACCTAGCCAAAAATGAATACATTCAACCAATGAATACAGTCTTGACATTATGATGGGTACAACCATTCCCCAAGCAGTCATGCTCCATTAAAAAATATATTTTCTTATTATCCCCACAGCAATTGGACTTTAAAACTAATGGATACACTAACAGTAAAAGTTTTAACACTGATTAAAAAAAAAATCAACAAAAACAACGAAAACTTTTGTATACAAACCACTATGTTGGGTTATTAGTATTATAACAGAAGAGGTTTAAATTAAAAGTGCTGTTGCAGAAAGACTAATCCACAACTGTGCTGATAAAATGTAACAAGTTCTGTCCATAAATCAAGGATTTGCTAATAAAATGTTACTTTTTATTTCAAGTTAACTTAGGTGTGTTTATTCTATTAACCTTACATTTTGAAAATGACAGTTCAGTTTTACTAATTACAGTTCTCATCGTTTTCATCATATATCCCACAGAAATATGCACATGCTTCTTCCTTTGAATCCCTGGAATGCAGAAATTTAATCTCATTTCTATCTTCAGTAATTTAATGATGTTATTACTCAGTACATAGAAGAATAATGTTTCGTTTATTCACTTTTCATGTGTTTTGGTTCCCTTTCTTTCAATTAATGAATGATATGTTAAAGCATTGAATATTCTTTTTTCTAAACATAGGTATTATATATCTACTATCTCATTTTTGAATACAAATATAGCTATACATAGTTATTTTACATCAGTTATGTAAACAGACAACCTAAAGATCTAACTGCTATTTTATTTATTATTATTATACTTTAAGTTCTGGGATACATGTGCAGAACGTGCAGGTTTGTTACTTAGGTATACATGTGCCATGGTGGTTTGCTGAACCCATCAGCCCATCATCTACATTAGGTGTTTCTCCTAATGGTATTCCTCCCCTTGCCCCCCACCCCCCTACAGGTGTGATGTTCCCTTCCCTGTGCCCATGTGTTTTATTGCTCAACTCCCACTTATGAGTGAGAACATGCAGTGTTTGGTTTCTTGTTCCTGTGTTAGTTTGCTGAGAATGATGGTTTCCAGTTACATCCATGTCCCTGCAGAGGACATGAACCCATTCTTTTTTATGGCTGCATAGTGTTCCATAGTGTATATATGCCACATTTTCTTTATCCAGTCTATTNAAAGATCTAACTGCTATTTTATTTATTATTATTATACTTTAAGTTCTGGGATACATGTGCAGAACGTGCAGGTTTGTTACTTAGGTATACATGTGCCATGGTGGTTTGCTGAACCCATCAGCCCATCATCTACATTAGGTGTTTCTCCTAATGGTATTCCTCCCCTTGCCCCCCACCCCCCTACAGGTGTGATGTTCCCTTCCCTGTGCCCATGTGTTTTTATTGCTCAACTCCCACTTATGAGTGAGAACATGCAGTGTTTGGTTTCTTGTTCCTGTGTTAGTTTGCTGAGAATGATGGTTTCCAGTTACATCCATGTCCCTGCAGAGGACATGAACCCATTCTTTTTTATGGCTGCATAGTGTTCCATAGTGTATATATGCCACATTTTCTTTATCCAGTCTATTATTGATGGGCATTTGGGTTGGTTCCAAGTCTTTGCTGTTGTGAATAGTGCTGCAATAAACATATGTGTGCATGTGTCTTTATAGTAGAATGATTTATAATCCTTTGGGTATGTACCTAGTAATGGGATTGCTGGGTCAAATGGTATTTCTAGTTCTAGATCCTTGAGGAATTGCCACACTGTCTTCCACAATGGTTGAACTAAATTACACTCCCACCAACAGTGTAAAAGCTTTCCTATTTTGCCACATCCTCTCCTGCGTTGGTTGTTTCCTGACTTTTTAATGATCACCATTCTAACTGGCATGAGATGGTGTCTCATTGTTGTTTTGATTTGCATTGCTCTGATGACCAGTGATGACGAGCTTTTTTTCACATGTATGTTGGCATGGGCAAAGATTTCATGACTAAAACACCAAAAGCAATTGCAACAAAAGCCAAAATTGACAAATGAGATCTAATTAAACTAAAGAGCTTCTGCACAGCAAAATAAATTATCATCAGAGTGAACAGGCAACCTACAGAATGGGAGAAAATTTTACAATCTATCCATCTGACAAAGGGCTAATATCCAGAATCTACAAGGAACTGAAACAGACTTACAAGAAAAAGACAACCCCACCAAACGGTGGGCAAAGGATATGAGCAGACACTTTTCAAAAGAAGACATCTAACTGCTGTTTACAACAGACTTTACTTCATCTCTGCCATTTTAAGATTTCCTAATACAAAAGCTGGATTACTCTCATTTGTTGCTAGTGCTATTAGTGCACATATCTATCAGTATTAATAATACTTTGAATACAAATGATCTGTCTGTCTTCCATACTGGGGACATTTTCACAGCGAAAAGATTTTGCTATATTTGTTGTGTTGTTAAATTCTCAGCATCAAAAAAAAAAAAATGTCTGAGAAATGACAGCTACTCTCTCAGTGTTTGAATGAAATTGAATGGGTTAAACATTTTTTCTGAATGTGTCTGTGTGTTTTCAGGTGAGATTAATATTTGCTTCGGTGAACTCAATAAGGTAGATTTCCCTCCTCAATCTTGTTGGGCATCATCAAATCCAATAACGACCTGAGTAGAACAAAAGGTAGAGGAATGAGGAATTTGCTCGTTTATTTATGCCTTACTGCTTGAGTTGGAACGTCTCATCTCATTTTCTCCTGCCCTCTGTTTAGGATTTACATAATCAAGTTCATTGGCTCTCAGTCCTTCAGACTCAGACTAAATTATATCACTAACAGATTATTGGACTTCTCAACCTCCATAATGATGTGATCCAATTTCTCATAATAAATCTATCTGTCTATCTATCATCTATCTATATCTATCATCTTTTATTGGTTTTGTTTCTGGAGAACCATGACTAACACATACATTAATTATTTTTTGCAAAGCCTTATACATTTATTCTAAGTTAATCTTAAATACATTGGTAAGATTTATGCCTATAATAACATTTAACTTGTAGAATTGGGTAGAAAATGAACTATAAAAGAGATAAAATAATCTGTGTGTTATATCTATAAATTAAAAGAATTTTAGTCCATAGTGTAAGGGAATTGATTGCTTTTACTTCAATTACACTGGACCTGTATACCCAATTAATAGTGTATTATAGGCATTCTTTATTATATCATAATATTTTGAGAGGAGCTATAAATATAAATTTAGGAAAATGAATTCTCTCAATATGTCATAGCTCTTGTTATTTATATATTCACTATATGGGTGTTCTAAAGTGAAGAGTCAACACCTTTCATCATTGTCTTAAATAGCTAAGGTGTATGTTTACTTCTTTGCAATGGCCAACAAATTTTATTTTTAAGTCCTGACTAGATGTGCATAACATTCTGAATTGGTTGTTACAATACACACGTAAGAGAACTGGAAAAGTTAGTCTTATGGTGTCGTAGGCAGAATAATGCTTTCTTCCTAAAATATGTCTTTGTATTCACCCTCTGATCTGTGAATATGTTATGTTACATGGCAAGTGGAGCTATGAAGATGGAATTTACGTTAAGGACCTTAAGGATAGAGCGAATATCCTGGATAATATCCGTGGGCCCAATGTATTCATATGGGCCCTAAAAAATGAAAGAAAGAGGAAAGCAAGTCAATTAGAGACGTGGGGGAAGGATGGCCAGAAAGATTTAAATTATGGGAAGACCTTAGCCCACTACTGCTTACCTTGAAGAGGAGAAAGGTAGTCATGAGCCAAGGAATAACAGTGACCTCTGGAAACACAGGATGACCCTCAGTTGACAGCCAGCAAAGTAAAAGGATCCTCACCAACAACCACTAGGAATTAAACTTTGCCAATAACCCAAATAAGATGGGGAATAGATTCTCTCCTATAACCTCCAGAAAAAATACAGCCTTACCAACACCTTGATTTTAGCCCAGTGAGATTCATGTCAGACTTCTAACCTATAAAACAAATGGAAAACAAACATAAAACATATTTGTGGAGTTTTGCTCTGCTAAATTTGTAGTAATTTGTAATGGGAACAAAAGAAAATTAACACAAATGGCCCATGCAAAGGAAAACATAATAATAGCTATTACTCATTAAGTACTTATGGTGAGTCAGGGACATTCCATATATGATCTCATTTAATAGTAATAATAGTATCTTTGTTTGTATAGATGAGATAATTGAAGCAAATAAAGACTAAATAGCTGTTCAAACTTAGCCAGCTTTGTGGTTATACCTGAGTTGTTCAAACAAGCTAACTCTGAGTCACTTTTTAACCACTATTCTATACTGTTTCTCAACAGAACTAGAGGGTTATATGATGAAGGAATATTAAGTTAATACTAAAATTACAGAAGTAGTCATTTATGTAAGATCATTATCTGTTATTATTTATGTACATAAGCTTAAAGGATCTACTGTGCAGATTCTTTACTGAAGTTTATTTTATGGAAATAAGCTCAGAAATATTACACATTCAAGGATTTACTTTTCGTTGTATGAAATCTATCATAAAAATTAATATTACAACACAGTCTAGTTAACTATAGGTACAATGTTCTATAGCAGATCTCTAGAATTTCATCTTGCATAACTGAAACTATACCTATTGAATTGTAACTCCCCATTTTCCCCTTCCCTAAGCCCTAGGCAACTACTATTCTACCTCTCCATATTCTATGAGTTTTACTATTTTTTATTGATATATAATACTTGTACAAATTTGGGGTACATGTAATATATTGATATATTCATATAATGTATAATGATCAAATTGGGATACTTGAGGCATCCATCACTTCAAACATTTATCTTTTCTTTATGCTGCTAATATTCTAATCCTTCTCTTCTAGCTATTTTGAAATATACAATAAATTATTGTTAACTACAGTTACCCTACCATACTATAGAACACTAGAACATTTCCGTTCTACATAACTATATTTTTATACCTGTTAACCAAACTTTCTTTATTTTTCTCTCTCCCTTCATCTTTCTTAGCCCCTGATAACCAACAATCAACTCTCTACCTCCAAGAGATCCACTTTTCTAGGGCCTACAATGAGTGAGTACATGTGATATTTGTCTTTCCATGCTCGTCTAATTTTGCTTAACACAGTGACCTCCAGTTCCATCCACATTACTGCAAATGACAGAATTTCATCCATTTTATGGCTGAATAATATTTCTTTGTGTATATGTACCACATTTTCTTTATCCATTTCTCTGTTAATGGACACTTTGATTCCATATCTTGGCTATTGTGAAGAGTACTGAAATAGACATGATTTCTTTCTTTTGAATATATACCCAGTAATGGAATTGCTGGATCATATGGTAATTCTGTTTTCAGTTGTGTTTGTTTTTTGTTTGTTTGTTTGTTTGTTTTATGAACCTCCATACTTTTTTACATAGCAGCTGTACTAACTTACATTCCCACCAACAGTGGGAGTGTTTGTTTTTCTCCATGTCCTCTCCAACATCCCTTATTTTTTATAAAAAACATTTTAAGTGAGGTGAGATGATATCTCATTGTGGTTTTGATTTGCATCTCTCTGATAAGTAATGATATTGAGCATTTTTTCATATATCTGTTGACCATTTGTATGTCTTCTGGGAAGTGTCTATTCAGATCTTTTAGACATGTTTAATTGGATTACTTTTATTTGATTGTCTCTTGGTTGGTTTTAGTTTCTTATATACTCTGGTTATGAATTCTTTGTTGGATAGATACTTTGCAAATATTTTCTTTCATTATGTTGGTTGGCTTTTCACTTTTCTGATTATTTCCTTTGCGGTGTAGGCACTTTTTAACTTGATGTAATCTTATTTGTCTATTTTTGCTTTCTTTGCCTGTGACTTTGAGGTCTCACATAAAATTTATTTGCCTAGACCAATGTCCTGAAGTACATCCACAATGATTTTTTAGTAGATTCATGGCATTTGTTTTACATTTAAGTATTTAATTCATTTCATTTGATTTTGCATACAGTAGAGATAGTTTTCCAAAAAATATGTATTAGACTGTCCTTTCTTCAATGAATATTTTGTGACCTTTCACAAAATGAGTTAGCTGTAAATGCATGGATTGAGTTTTGGCTTCTCTGCTCTGTTCCATTGGTCTATGTATCTGTTTTTCTGTCAGTACTATACTGCTTTGGTAACTATAAATTTGTAGTATAATTTGAAGATAGGTAGTGTGATGCCTCTAGTTTTGTTCTTTTTGCTCAAGACTGATTTGGCTATTCAGGGTCTTTTGTGATTCTATACAAATTTTAGGATTATTTTTGTTTCTGCAAATAATGTCATTGGCATTTTTATATAGATTGTATTGAATCTGTAGATTGCTTGGATTAGTCTAGCCCTTTTAAGTGTATTAGTTCATTCAATCCATGAGCATGGAATACTGTCTTAATTTTTATGTCTTTTTCAATTCATTTCATCAATGTTTTATAGTATTCCTTGTATCTTTCACTTTTTTGGTTAAATTTATTCCTATGCATTTTATACTTTTATAGCTATTGTAAATGATATTGCTTTTTTGATTTTTTTTTCAGATTATTCACTGTTGAAGTAATTAAATGCTACAGACTTTTATGTTTACGTTTTACTCTGAAACTTTACTGAATTTATCGGTTCTCACACTTTTTTGGTGGGTCTTTAGTTTTTTCTAAATATAATATGATGTTGCCTGTGAACAAGGGTAATTTGACCTCTTTTTTTCCAATTTGGATTCCTTTTATTTCTTTCTCTTGCCAAATTTCTCTGACTAGGGGTTTTAGTACTATATTGAATAAAAGTGGTGACAGTGAGCATCCTTGTCTTGTTCCAGATCTTACAAGGGAGGCTTTCAGTTTTTCTGCATTAAGTATGGTGTTTGCTATGGGTTTTTCATAGATGGTGTTTATTGCTTTGAGGTATGCTCCCTCTTGACCCAGTTTTGGAGCGTTTTTTGTTGCAAATGGACGTTTAGTTTTGTTTAATGCTTTTCCAGCATCTATGCAAATTACCATAGGGTTTCTGTCTTTGATTCTGTTGGCGTGATGTGTCACTTTTATTTATTTCCATTTATTGAGCCATCCTAACTTCCCTTGGATGAATACAACTTGATTAGGGAAGTGATTTTTTTAAAGTGTTGTTGAATTCAGTTTGCTGGTATTTTGTTGTGTACTTTTGCATCTATGTTCATCAGAAATGATGCCCTGTAGTTTTCTTGTTGTTGTTGTTGTTGTTGTTGTTGTTGTTGTTGTTGTTGTGTTCTTGTCTAGTTTTGGTATCAAGGTGATACTGGACTTGTAGAGAATGAGTCTAAAAGTATTCCTTCTTCCACAACTTTTTGGACTATTTTGATGAGGACTGGTGCTGGTTCTCTTTTCAATGTTCTGTAGAACTCGGCAGTGAAGTCATCAGGGTCTCAGACTCTTTTGTTGAGGGAGTTTGATTACAAATTCCATTCTGTTATCCATTATTGGTCTGTTAAGATTCTTTATTTCTTCATAATTCAATCTTGATAGATACATGTCAGGATTTTTTTCATTCTTTCAAGGTTTCCCAATTTGTTTCAGATTTTACTTATTTGGTACTTCTCTCTTTTTTTTTGTTAGTGTAGCTAAAGTTTTGCTAATTTTGTTTATACTTTCAAAAAAAGCCAATGTTTTGCTTCATTGATTTTTTTTGTCTTGATTTATATTTATTTCTGTTTGATCTGTATTATTTCTTTTCTTCTACCAATTTTGGGTTTGATTTGTTCTTGCTTTTCTAGTTCTTGGAGGAGCATAGTTTATTTGAAATATTTTTACATTTTTGATGTAGGTATTTATTACTATAAACTTACCTTTTAACAATGCTTTTGCTATATTCAATAGATTTTGGTATGTTGTGTTTCTGTTTTCATTTCTTTCAAAAATGTTTAAATTGTCTTCTTAGTTTCTTCCTTGACCCATTGATCCTTTGAGAGCATATGTTTAATTTTCATATGTTTCTATATTTTCCAAAATTCTTCTTGTTATTCCATTGTGGTAAGAAAGGAAAGTTAATATGATTTGAATATTTTATATTTGAGGAGACTTCGCTATGCCCTAGATATGGTCTACACTGGAGAAAATCCCATGTGTTAATGAGGATAATGTGTATTTTGCAACAGTTGGATGAAATGTTTTATAAATGTCAATTACATTCATTTGTTCTAGAGTGTAGTTTAAGTCCAATGTTTCTTTGTCAATTCCCTGTCTGGATGATATGTCCATTACTGAGAGTGGGATGAGTCTGTCTTCTGCTATTATTAAATTTGAGTCTATCTCTTCTTTAATGTATATTAATATTTGCTTTATATATTTGAGTGTCTATGTGTTGGGTGTGTATATATATATGTGTGTGTGTGTGTGTGTGTGTGTGTGTGTGTGTGTGTGTGTGTATGTATCTTTCTGCTTAATTGAACCTTTCATCATTATATACTGACTTTGTTTATCTCTTTTACTGTCTTTGACTTGAAGTCTGTTTCATCTAAATAATGTAAGTATAGCTTCTCTTGTTCTTTTTTGTTTTCCGTTTGCATAGGATTATCTTCCATGCCTTAACTTTCAGTTTATGTGTCTATAGATGAAGTGAGTTTCTCATAGGGAGCAAAATTTTAGGTCTTGTAATTTTATTCATTGAACCACTCTATGTCTGTTAATTGGAGAATTTAGTCCATTTACATTTAATGTTATTATTTACAGGAAAATACTTACTACTGCCATTTTGTTTCTTGTTTTCTAGTGATTCTGTATCTTATCTTTCTTTCTTAATGTTTTCTTATGTGGTTTAGTAATATTCTCTGGCAGTATGTTTTGATTGGCTGCTTTTCAATTTTAGTTTACTACTACAGGTATTTGCTGTGTGGTTACCATGATGTTTACAAAAATATCTCATTGATATAGCAAGTTATTTTAAATAAATGAGTACTTAACTTTGATTACAAAAGCAAAAACGTGAAAAAAAATTCTATACTTTAACTCCATCTGTGATTTTGACCTTTTTTAAATGTTTAATTTTTGTGTGTTTATTGTCCCAGTTTACAGCTTTGAATATTGCCTAGGTCTTAATATGCTGTTGTTATTATTAATTTTTATAGATTTGTCTTTTAGTCTTCCTACTAAAGATATGAGTGGATTTCACCCCACAATTACAGTATTGGAGTCAGGGAAAGCAACTTTATTATTCACAAACAGGAAGCAAAAATCANTGGTATTTGCTGTGTGGTTACCATGATGTTTACAAAAATATCTCATTGATATAGCAAGTTATTTTAAATAAATGAGTACTTAACTTTGATTACAAAAGCAAAAACGTGAAAAAAAATTCTATACTTTAACTCCATCTGTGATTTTGACCTTTTTTAAATGTTTAATTTTTGTGTGTTTATTGTCCCAGTTTACAGCTTTGAATATTGCCTAGGTCTTAATATGCTGTTGTTATTATTAATTTTTATAGATTTGTCTTTTAGTCTTCCTACTAAAGATATGAGTGGATTACACACCACAATTACAGTATTGGAGTCAGGGAAAGCAACTTTATTATTCACAAACAGGAAGCAAAAATCAACAGAAATCTAATTTTCATGGCAAGCTAGTACTCCAAGGCTCAGAAAAAGTGCTCAGGGCAGTGGCCACACATGGTGGTTCATGCCTGTAATCTCAGTATTTTGGGAGGCCAAGGTGGGTGGATTGCTTGAGTCTAGGAGTTCAAGACCAGCCTGGGCAACATGATGAAACCCAGTCTCTACAAAAAATATAAAAATTAGCCAGGCGTAGTGGTGCTTGCCTGTAGTCCCAGCTACTTGGGAGGCTGAGGCAGGAGGATCTCTTGATCCCAGGAGGCAGAGGTTGAAGTGAGCCAAGATGGAGCCATTGCACTGTAACCTGGGTTAACGAATGAGACCCTGTCTCAAAAAAAAAAAATAATAATAATGCTCGGGGCAGAGATAATCTTGTCTACCTGTTTCCCACTTTGCATCACAACTGCAGAAACCCAAAAGCACTCCAATCTGGCTTTTTACCTCTAACACCACTGAGCATGTGGAATACAAGTGTTGTTTTAGTAGTGACCAGTTGAGAGCAACGGGTGTTCTGTCAATTTATTCTTATCTATGGCCACTGCATTCTAGCACTTCCTACAGTTATCCTCAGAGCTACAAGAAGGATGAGGAAGAGCTGGGTTAGCCAAGTCAGGGTCATCTGGGGACCTCTTCTCCAACACTTCTATTTTAATCAATGTGTTGGTATATAATTGTTCATAATAGTCTCCTGTGATCCTTTTATTTTGTGAAACCAATTGTAATTTATCCTCTTTTATTTCTGATTTAATTTATTTGTGTCTCCTCCCTTTCTTTTCTAAGGGAATCTAGCCATGATTTATCAATGTTGTTTAGATTTTTCTAAACCACTTCTTAGTACTGTCGATTTTTTCTATTCTTTATTCTTTTATTTTATTTTATTTTATTTTATTTTATTTTATTTTATTTTATTTTATTTGAGATGGAGTCTTGCTCTGTCACCAGGCTGGAGTGCAATGGCGTGATCTTGGCTCATTGCAACCTCTGCTTCCTGGGTTCAAGCAATTCTCCTGCCTCAGTCTCCTGAGTAGCTGGGAGTACAGACGCGTGCCCCCATGCCTGGCCAATTATTTTTATTTTTAGTAGAGATGATGCTTCACTGTGTTAGCCAGGATGGCCTTGATCTCCTGACCTCGTGATCCGCCCACCTCGGCCTCCCAAAGTGCTGGGGTTACAGTCATGAGCCACTGCACCCGGCTATTCCTTTTACTTTTTCTCTAATCTATATTATTTCTTTAATTGTGCTAACTTTGAGCTAAGTTTGTTCTTGTTTTCTAGTTCTTTGAGGTGTAAATTTAGAAGGTTTACTGAAATTCTCTTTTCTTATTTTAATATAGATATTTATCATCATAAACTTTTCTCTTAGTACAGCTTTTCTTGCATCCCGTAGCTTTTATTGTGTTATGTTTTAATTTTCTAGGTCTTAAGATATTTTCTACTTTTATTTTATTTATTATTGAGTCATTGATTGTTCAGAGGTGTTTTGTTTAATTTCCACATACTTGTGAATTCTCCAGTTTTCCTTCTGTTATAGATTTCTAATTTCATTTCATTGTGATTAAAAATGATTTTAGTATGATTTAAATCTTAAATTCGTCAAGATATTCTTTGAGACCTAACATATCATATATCCTGAAGAACGTTGCATATGTACTTGAGAATAATGTATATTCTGTTGCTGTTGGGTTGAATGTTCTGTATATGCCTGTTAGATCCATTTGATCTACATGGTTGTTCAAGTCTACTATTTCCTCATTGATTTTTTTCTGGATGTTATATCAATTATTTAAAGTGGGATATTGAATTATCCTGCTAATATAATAATACTATTTATTTTTCTTCAGTTCTGTCAATGTTTGCTTTATATATTCAGCTGCTCTAATGCTGAGTGCACGTATGTTTATATTGTTAAATATTCTTGGAGAATTTATCCTTTTATTATTATATAATTATTTTCTTTGTCTTTTGTAACAGTTTTTGACTCAAGATGTATTTTGTCTGAAGTGAATGTAGCCACTCCTGCTCTCTTTTGGTTACCACTTTTATGGTATATCATTTTTCATCTCATCAATTATAGCTTACCTGCGTTCTTAAAGTCAAAGTGACAATCTTGTAGACTGCATGTGGTTGGATCTTAAATTTTAGATATTCAGCTCTAGATATCTTAGGTGGGAAGTTTAACACAATTATGTTTAAAATAATGATTAAGTTTCCCAGAGCAAGATGGCCGAATAGGAACAGCTCCAGTCTCTAGCTCCCAATAGGAGCCATACAGAAGATGGGTGATTTCTGCAGTTTCAACTGAGGTACTGGGTTCGTCTCACTGGGGAGTGCCAGTAGGTGCTGGTCAGCTGGTGCAGCCCGACCAGCCTGAGCTGAAGCAGGGCGAGGCATCACCTCACCTGGGAAGCGCAATGGGGAGGGGAATCCTTTTTCCTAGCCAGGGGAACTGAGACAGACAACACCTGGAAAATTGGATAACTCCCACCCTAATACTGCGCTTTAACAAGGGTCTTAGCAAATGGCACATCAGGAGATTATATCCCACCCCTGGCCAGAAGGGTCCCACCCCCACGGAGCCTTCCTCATTGCTAGCACAGCAGTCTGCGATCTAACTGCAAGGCAGCAGCAAGACTGGGGGAGGGGCGCCCGCCATTGCTGAGGCTTAAGTAGGTAAACAAAGCCACCTGGAAGCTCGAACTGGGTGGAGCCCACAGGAGCTCCAGGAGGCCTGCCTGCCTCTGTAGACTCCACCTCCGGGGACAGTGCACAGCTAAACAAAAAGTAGCAGAAAACTCTGCAGATGCAAATGACCCTGTCTGACAGCTTTGAAGAGAGCAGTGAATCTCCCAACACGGAGGTTGAGATCTGAGAATGGAGAGACTGCCTGCTCAAGTGGGTCCCTGACCCCTGAGTAGCCTAACTGGGAGACATACCCCACTAGGTGCAGATCGACACCCCAAACCTCACACAGCGGGGTACACCCCTGAGACGAAGCTTCCAGAGCAAGAATCAGACAGGATGATTTGCTGTTCAGCAATATTCTATCTTCTACAGCCTCTGCTGCTGATACTCAGGCAAGCAGGGTCTGGAGTGGACCTCAAGCAATCTCCAACAGACCTACAGCTGAGGGTCCTGACTGTTAGATGGAAAACTAACAAACAGAAAGGACACCCACACCAAAACCCCATCAGTACGTCACCATCATCAAAGACCAAAGGCAGATAAAACCACAAAGATGGGGAAAAAGTAGTGCAGAAAAGCTGGAAATTCAAAAAATAAGAGCGCATCTCCCCCTCCAAAGGAACGCAGCTCATTGCCAGCAACAGATCAAAGGTGGACAGAGAATGACTTTGACGATTTGAGGGAAGAAGGCTTCAGTCCATCAAACTTCTCAGAGCTAAAGGAGGAATTATGTACCCAGTGCAAAGAAACTAAAAATCTTGAAAAAAGAATGAAAGAATGGATAACTAGAATAATCAATGCAGAGAAGGCCATAAACGAACTGACAGAGATAAAAACTATGACACAAGAAATACATGACAAATGCACAAGCTTCAGTAACAAACTCAATCAACTGGAAGAAAGAGTATCAGTGATTGAGGATCAAATGGATGAAATCAAGCAAGAAGAGAAGTCTAAAGAAAAAAGAAGAAAAAGAAATGAACAAAGCCTGCAAGAAGTATGGGATTATGTAAAAAGACCAAATCTACGTCTGATTGGGTGCCTGAAAGTGAGGGGGAAAATGGAACCAAGTTGGAAAACACTCTTCAGGATATCATCCAGGAGAACTTCCCCAACCTAGTAAGGCAGGCCAACATTCAAATTCAGGAAATACAGAGAATGCCACAAAGATACTCCTTGAGAAGAGCAACTTCGAGACACATCATTGTCAGATTCACCAAAGTTGAAATGAAGGAAAAAATGTAAAGGGCAGCCAGAGACAAAGGTCGGGTTACCCACAAAGGGAAGCCCATCAGACTAACAGCAGATCTCTCAGCAGAAATGCTACAAGCCAGAAGAGAGTGGGGGCCAATATTCAAC
>NW_016817133.1:36872-41800 GCF_001698545.2 Rhinopithecus bieti | reverse complement strand
TTTTTTTTTTTTTTTTTTTTTTTTTTTGACAGATTCCCACTCGGTCGCCCAGGCTGGCGTGCAGTGGCAAGATCTCAGCTCAGTGCAAGCTCCGCCTCCCAGGTTCATGCCATTCTCCTGCCTCAGCCTCCCAATGTAGCTGGGACTACAGGCGCCAGCCACCACGGCCGGGTAATTTTTTGTATTTTTAGTAGGCAAGATGGTCTTGATCTCCTAACCTCGTGATCAGCCCGCCTTGGCCTCCCAAAGTGCTGGGATTACAGGCGTTAGTCACCGCACCCGGCCAAAAACACTTTAATTCTCCCAACTTCACACTTTTTTATTGAAGCCATAATTTATTTCTTTGTATATTGTGTATTCATTAACATATTTCCGTATTTATATATTTTAATACTTTTATCTTTTAACTTTTATACCAGAATTAATAATTATTTTTGTCACCATTACAATAATACATTATTCTGTAATTTCAATATATTACCTTTATCAGAGTTTTATTCTCTAATATGCTTTAATATTACTTTTATTATTTTTAAATTTCAGCTTAAACAACTCAGTCCTTATTGCCTGGGCTCATATTGAGGAAGAACTTCACCAATCACCCCAGTCAGAGATTTTGGGTTCTGTTCAACCTTTCATGATGATCTCACCAGCTTTCTTTGTTTTTAGCAGCCCCTGGATGTCAAGAGTATGATGTGTTCCATCAGTACTCAGAAATGTGAAACTGAAGCTCATTTCTTGGGTAGCTCCTGGAAAAGCTGAATCATTGAACACTCTGCCCAACTCTTTCTCTCTCTGGAGGAAGCTGGGGTCTTGGTGTTTGCACCTTTCTACTTTATGCTGAGTCAAATAGAGGGTCTATAATGACTGCTAGTTCAAACCAGTGTCTTTTTTCCTTTTTCTTCACCTGATCTTAGGCAGCAAGAGTATGTCTGGTCCTGTTACAACTCCAAGATAAGTAAGACAGAAGGCAGACTTTTGGGAAGCTCCTTGAAAAGTTGGAAACACTGCAAGCACACCCCAATTTTTCTCTGTACAGGAATAAAATGGGAGCTGGGTTATTTTTTTCTGTTCACTCTTTTGTGAGGCCAGAAGATGGGCTATGTTGCCTGCTTTCCCAAATTGTCATCTTTATTCCCACTGGTGCCAATGTAACTGCAGTATTCTGGTCCCATTTGCACTCTGAAATAGTCAAGAGAGAAGCAAGTCTCCTGGGAAGCTCTCAAAAATGTTTGGGTGTTGGATTCATGTTCCAACTTTTCCATTCTTAGAGAGAAGCTGGAATGTTGGGGGTTTTGTCTAGATCATAGGGTGCAGTGCCAGGATGTGAGAGGGTATTTTAAATATCTTTATTGGCTTTGACATTTCTGGTTTTGTGCTCACTCATGGTACAGATGCCTCTCAAATATTTTCTGAATTATTCACAAATGAAATTTATGTGTTTTGTTGTTAAATCAGTGTGTTTGTGAGGGGAAGGAACATGCAGGCCTTTCTATTCTGCCATCTTGCTGACATCAATCTGAATATTCAAGTTTTGCTGAGTATATAAAAATACATAATTTTTCCTTTGGGGGGCTGAGGTGGGCCGATCATGATGTCAAGAGATCGAGACCATCCTGGCCAACATAGTGAAACCATCTCTAATAAAAATACAAAATGTACCTGGGTGTGGTGGCATGCGCCTGTAGTCCCAGCTACTTGGGAGGCTGAGGCAGGAGAATTGCTTGAACCCAGGAGGTGGAGGTTGCAGTGAGCCAAGATTGTGCCACTGCACGCCAGCCTGGCAAAACAGCGAGAGTCTGTCTCGAAAAAAGTATATATATATATATACACACACACACACAATTTTTCAATATATGATCTAACATACATTCAGCAGTTACTATGAGGAAGGTGCTATATTCAGTGTGCTACATGCATCATTTCCTTTACTCATAATAACCCTGTAATATATCTATATCTATCTCTATTTTACTGATTAATAATATGTGCTTCCAAAATATTTATACACACACACACAGCCACAAAAAGTGGCAAAAGAGGGTCTAGAATTCAGAAATGTGACACTACAAAACTTATTATCTCCTTATGGATGATTCAGTGTGCAATGCCATGTAGTGTAAGATTACCGAGACTGTAAAATGGGATAATGATCAAATACTCACTTATTGTGATTGCAGAGATGATTAATGAGACAATGAATCATATATAAGGTCCTTAACATGGTAGTGACTTATGGTTTTCAGCCCAGAGACCCCAGTGCACTAGACTTACTGTTCCTGGCCTGGTGACCTCCTGTCACATCTTGGTTTGTCTCTAGATAGGCTATGCTCCTGAAAAAAGCCTGATAAATTGTAGAATATGAAGATGAAGGTGAAAGCTATAGTAGGGATGCAATTAAACATCAACACGCAGTCTCCACTAATTTATCATCATTGTTAACTCCCTCAGGTGTTTTTGTATAGATTTTAATAGCTCCTCTTGGCAATATTTCTGCCTATTAATTGATATTTTTAGTATTTACTCTTTTGTCTCTGAGTGGCCAGTTGCTTCCACCCAATTATAACCAGTAAACTGTACCTCCTCTCTTGGCTCTTGACTATACCCAAATGACATGTTAATTCCTTTCCCTTCCCCAACCTCATTCTATCACTTTACAGAAAAATAGAGATATAAATAATTTTGACAAGTACAATTCAGTGGCAGAATAACTTACAATGCATTCTCTATACAAACCATGTGTTTTTAAAAAGATCCTTCTCAGGTAATTGAATGAGCTGCATATTTAACTTACCTAAAACACTGAATATTATAGTAATCATGTGTTAAAAGTATATGCTTTACAAAGTGGAGCATTTTAAATGTGAAACGTCCTTGAACATATATACCTTTATTAGACTTGTTTAAAGGAATGTTCTATGAATTTACTCAGGAAAATGAAAATTATAAATTATCTTGTTTGTAATTTTTATTACCCCAAAATTTAAAAGACTAAAATCTTTACACATCTTACATGTGCAGTTTTCTGAATTAAGCTATGTACCATTATTCTTTTCACTGTCTTCATTTAAAGATTACATTTTGCTCTTCTGCTGGAAAAAGTTGAATGTGTCAGTGTGAACATTACTTCTCATTTTGATAACCTCCATGTAGTACAAGCTAATAATACATAATTATGAAAATGTGCCCTTTCAGAATAATATATTTCCTATAAGAAAAATAATATTTACACAAAATCCAAGACATATAGAATTAATCAAACTCCATAAATATTTTATTTATCATTAATTTGGTTGACATTACAAAGTGATGACATTACAAATACCAAAATAATTACATTATTAAAAATGAATTCCATATTACTGAAAATGTTTTGGCAAACAGTGCAGTTCTAGGATAGGCAGTACTATTTAATGAGCTAGGCCAGCATTTCTTAAAGCAGGCTGCCTGGATTACTAATTTTATGGAATGCTAATAGGTGTTACATGAAAAAAATACGGTTCTACAAGTTTATCTTCTGTTTTAAACAGATTTTATTCCTGCAAGGTTGTTCAAAGCTTTAATATGCTAATATTCATTGTGAAGTTTTAAGAATCTGGTATACCATACAGCATTTCTCAGACTTATTTTATTTTAGAACACTTCATTTCATGGATTTTGTTTTTAAGAACTGGCCCATGAATTGTTCCTTGTGAAATAATGGTTTTTGCATCATTGAAAGAAAGCTAAAAGTGAAAACAGGTGAACATAAGAGAGCAGAAAGATAAAACTGTATATAAGCAACCAACAAGCACTCCAGGAATAACTCAGTGCCTAGCACAGTGTTTTGCATATACAATATATGTTTGTAAATATTCATGGAATAAATGGAAAGGTGAAAACATGACTGTAATCCTATTATTACTCTTTATTGATTAGAGCATTACATTTTAGAAGTCAAATTCCAATGTTATAGTTGAAGAAAAAGGATCGGATTTGCAGTTAGACATACACAAGCCTCACTCTACAACTAGTTACCTCTGACAAATTGTTAATGATTAATCATCCTAACCCCTAGTTTATCTCTTAATAGTAAATAATACTATTTAATTTTCAACTTGTCATAAAAATTAAATTTACAATAGCACTTTAAAATTGCTTGGCACAGAGTAGGTATTCACCAAACATTTGTTTCCTTCCCTTTCAAGGAAATTAAAGTTTGATTCCAAGTAATTGTGATGGAAAATTTTATAGATATTGGAATCACATCAAATTTGATTTTAATCTCTACTCTCATGTTTGCCTGCTGTGCAGCCCTGTCTAGTCCTTAATTTCTCTTTGCTGTGTCTCTTTATATATAAAATGAGAACAAAATTACCAAGCTCAAAGTGTTATTATGTTGAAAATATAAAACACATAGTAAGCAGCTTACACAAAGTAGGCCCTCATAATTCACTGCCTTTATTTCTGATTTCTGAAAAACCCTGAAGTGAAAAACCTATTTAACAAGTATGCAACAACATTGTAAAAATTGTCTGAGATCTATTGTAGATGATGACTACAGACAACAAGTTTTCAATGCACAGACTCTATTCAAAAGGGGAATATGTTCTTAACATAAGCAAAGAGGTAGCAAACTGTTTTACATACCTGGTAAAAAATTCACTGCCATTCAGAATATAGTCAGTTTAGAATCCATTTATCTCTTTCACTAGCCTAAATAACAATATGATGTTTACCAAATATAGTAATAGTAATTAAATTATCTGGGAACAGAGATGAGGAGAGTTGGGTAAAAGGCAAGCAAAGTGCTGATAATTATAAAGCTATGATTCCAATATTATTGGATTGCATATTTTCTCCTTTGCTTCCTAAACGTTCATATTTAAAGAAACACTGATTTTATTCTTCTGCTTCAAAATAAGTCCTGTATGATAAAATCACACTTC
>NW_016817133.1:31759-36020 GCF_001698545.2 Rhinopithecus bieti | reverse complement strand
AAAACTTGGTATCCTGAATAAGTGACGTTTGTTAGTATAGAAAGAATTCCTTAATTCACGTTTCTTCTCTAAGGAATCATCACAAAATGGGCATCTTAGGGTTCTCTAAAACTTTTACTTATAGGTTATAAAGTTGAATACAAACGTTTTTAGAAATAATATTCCCTTTATTGAAGTACAGAGCACATTCAAATAAGTGAAATAATATTTTATCTGATAGGAAGGAGGTATAATTATTGGGAGAGACTTGGGAGAAAAGGATGAGATGCTGATAATGTTTTTATTCCTTACTCTGGATGTTAGTTACATGATGGACTCACTTTGTGATCATTAATTGAGATAGACATGTGTATTTTTGAAACTTTTATGAGTGTGTTTGTATATATGAGAAATGCAGATAAAAATCTAATTACATTAAGGAAGGAAGTTTAGTCTACAAATTGATCAAGGAGAAACTTCTAAAACCATAGTCAATTGATAACACAAAAGGGACTTTTTAATATATATTGATAAAAAATTAAGTTATTTTTAATTGTAGTTTTACTAATATAAGATGAATAAAAATTATTTATTTCCTGACATATTGCTGTTACTATCTTTTTAAAAGCTAACCATGTTTAAATTCTATAATTTAGCTCATGAGTTATGTGAATTTCTTGGATACAGTTTCTTATTAATATATTGAGGGTAGTGACATCAGCAAGATTATGGAGTAGGAGATCCCAGTTTTTATCACTCCGTAAAAAACAACAATTGGACAGCTGTCTATGAACGTAAACAGCTCTGGAGAAGTCAGAAGTTCATTTTAACAACTTCAGCAGCATACTGGAGCAAACAAAAAAAGGAAAAAAAAAAAGAAAAGAAAACCAAGATAGTCACACAAAAGTGTAGGAAGAACAGTTCAATTTTGCCTGCATCATCCTATCTTCTGGCCCAGGAGTGCTCAGTGTTGAGAGAAATATCCCCAGCTTGTTATATTCCTTCATAGGGGGAAGGAGAGCAGGGTAAATGAGTAGCTTCTCTAGACTGCAGACACTTCCCCTAAGGTCCTGCTATGGTTTCCTTTACTCAGATCACTGAGGAGACCAGAATATCTATATTACTAGAAACTACTGGAACAAACAGTGGAAAATATCAGAATCAGCCATGTGGTAGGTGCCAAAATGATCCCAAATGTCCTGCTCTTTAGGGGACACCAGCAATCTGCTGCTGAGAACCTCAAGAGCTTCATGACCACCTTGTACTTCCTGCAGGTTCCACCATTGAATACCCCACAGCGTTCATCATTGCAGATCCTAGTGGCCTGTTCTGCAGAAGATCTAAGTAGATTTTCCTGCTAAGGAAACCAACAGCTAGCACAGCCACCACACAAACCCTGCACCTTTTGCTGCCAAGGAGTACTGGTTTTACCTTCACAGATTCCAGTTGTCTGACCCTCCTCCCTTTTACTTCTCCCTTACCAAGAACCACCCCAGCCAGAGCCACTGCAGACTCCCTAGCCCCAGGACCCAGCACAGTCAGTGCATGAGTGCCTGCAAACAGCTAGGTCCTCTGCAATTGGCACTGGCTCCAAATGATGCATGCATGTCTTTAGCTGATCCTTCAGTCATGGTCATGCAGGTAGCCACCCCAACCCTGCTGCCAGTCCTCACCACCATGAAAACACCTGTAACTGGCCCCTAAAGCTATGTGTATGCACACTGCTAGGCCCAGATGCTGCAGCAGTTCACACACATGCAGCAAGCCTCAACTCCCATTTCTTATTCATAATGCCAAAGTTACACATGTGCATGCCACAGCCCTAGCCCCCATAGCAGCACAAGCACATGCAGCCAGCCCCAATACCCATTCCTGGCTCCAACTGCCACACTTGTGTGAGGAGCTTGTTTCTATAGTTGTGTGCATGTACACTACCAGTTCTGGTCCTTGCCGACATGTTCACTCATGTTGCTAGCAATCCCATGCATGTACCCAGAGCTGGCCTCTGCAGCTGTGTGAATGTAGGAAGCCAGCCCTGACCCCTGTAGCAATGCATGTACCTGCAGTTGGACATAGCATGTGCACACTGGTGATTGATGTCTGCAGCCCCACTGCTGGTGGCCCCAGATTCTTGCCACTGGAACCAGAGGAACCACTGGAGACTTCAACAGCTCTGACACTCATTGTGGAGGCCCCATAGCTCTTACCACCAAAGCCCATGAAATTTCCAATGTCACGGACCCCAGCAACCTGAATCAATAAAAAACTACACCTCCTTGGACCCAGAGATGCTACATGCCCTACAGTTAGTGCCTAGTGCCACAGTGCACTACAGTGTTATCTTCCATCAATGGGAAAGTCTTTCCTTACCAAAGGCAGCCATTTAAGCCTGTAAATGTTGACTGATGTTTCAGATGTGCAGACACCTATGCAAGGCTGCAAGAATCAAGAAGAATCAGGGAATCATGATTTCACCAGAGGAACCAGTGAACTTCCAATAGCCAATCCCAACGAAATGGAAATCTAAAAATTTCCTGAGAAAAAAATTCAAAGAAATTGTTCTAAAAAGAAGGACAGAAAACTACAAGAAAACACAGATAAACAGCTCAACTAATCAGGAAAGCATTACAAAAACAAAATGAGAGGCTCAGTAAAGAGTAAACATATAAAAGAACCAAACTGAAATTTTAGGTCTGAGAATGCAATGATTGAACTAATAAACACAGTAGAAAAAGCATCAACAACAGGTTCATTGAAATAGAAGAGAGAATCAACAAACTCAAAAATAAACCATTTGAAATTATTGTCAGAGAAAAAAAAAGTTTACAAAGAATGAAAAGGAATGAAGGAGGCTTGAGGGATGAATGGGATACTATCGATAGAGAAAATATTTGCATTATGTGCAAATTCTGAAGGAGAAGAGAAAGAACAGAGGGCCGAAAGCTTGTTTACAGAATTAGTCACTAAATATTTCCCAAATCTGAGCAGAAATATGGACATTCAGTTACATAAAGCTCTGAATTCTTCATGTAATTTCAATTACAAGAATATTTCGCCAAGACCTAGTATAAAGAAACAGTCAAAAAAATCACAGAGAGAATCCTGAAAACAACAACAAAAAGAAGCATATTACATACAAGTGAGTTTCAATTAAGCTAGTGACAGATGTCTCAGCAGAAACTTTGCAGGCCAGGAGAGAGTGGGATGATGTATTAGAAGTGCTGAATGAGAAAAACTGCCAAACATAGTTGCAAAGGCCAGCTGTAGGCATTTGCGTGGGAACATGAATGCATACAGCTGCAATTAGCAACATGAAAACAGATGAAAGTGTAAACCTCACTGGAAAAGGTAAATATATAGTCAAATTCAGAATACATTAATACTGTAATAATGGTGTATAAATCAAGTCTTAACAAACTGAAGTCATGGAAATCTTAAGAAGCATCTTTTCTGACCCCAATGCTATAAACTAGAAATCAATAACAGGAGAAAAACTGGAAAATTCACAAGTATGTGGAAATTAAACAACATCCTCCTGAATAACTAGTGACTGAAAAAGTAAATAAAATGGAATATAAAAAATGTTTTGAGACAAATGAAAATGGAAGTACAACATACCAGAACTTATGGAATGTAGCAAAACAGTTCTAAGAAGTTTATAGTGATAAATACCTACATGATAAAAAAAGAAATATTTTCAATAAATATCCTAAGTTTGCACCTCAAGGAACTAGAAGAACAAGAACAAATTAAGCCCTATTTTTTTCTTGTTCTCATAAACTTTTATTTCTGTGAGGATAGTCAAAGAAACATAAAAAAATAGTGAATGCATGGGGTGTCTTGTGTCCCAACCACTGTTCAAAGCTAACTACACATACATTATTAACACATTCAATTATCACAACAGCCCTACGAAATAATTAACATTATTACCCCTAATTTACAGATGATAGAACTGAGGACAAACGGATTAAGTTACTTGCCCAAGGTTACCAAATTAAAAAAAAGCCTCCCCCCCACCCCAAAAAAAAAAAAACCCTTTTTTTTTTTTTTTTTTTTCTGAGACAGAGTCTCACTTGGTCACCCAGACTGAAGTGCAGTGGCATGATCTTAGTTTACTGCAGCCTCCGCCTTCCTGGGTTCGAGGGATTCTCCTGCCTCGGCCTCCCAAATGGCTGAGAATACAGGTGCCCGCCACCAGGCCTGGCAAATTTTTGTATTTTTAGTAGAGATGGGGTTTCACCATCTTGGCCAGGCTGATCTCAAACTCATGATCTCAAGT
>NW_016817133.1:25411-30523 GCF_001698545.2 Rhinopithecus bieti | reverse complement strand
TCCTTTGTAGGGACATGGATGCAGCTGGGAACCATCATTCTTAGCAAACTATCACAAGAACAGAAAACCAAACACCGCATGTTCTCACTCATAGGTGGGAACTGAACAATGAGATCACTTGGACTTGGGAAGGGGAACATCACACACCGGGGCCTATCATGGGGAGGGGGTAGGGGGAGGGATGACATTGGGAGTTATACCTGATATAAATGATGAATTGATGGGTGCTGACGAGTTGATGGGTGCAGCACACCAACGTGGCACAAGTATACATATGTAACAAACCTACATGTTATGCACATGTACCCTAGAACTTAAAGTATAATTAAAAAAAATTTTAAAAAAATGCCAGCAAGCCAAATTTAACGGTACACTCAAAATACCATACACCATCATCAAGTGGGATTTATTTCTGGGATATAAGAATTATTCAATGTGAGCAAATAAGTCAATGTGATATACTACCTTAACAAAATAGAGGACAAAAATCTCATGGCCATCTAAATAGATGCAAAGAAAAAGCATTTGACAAAATTCAACATCCTTTCATGATACAATTCTCAATAAATTAGGTATAGAAGGAATGCATCACAACACAATAAAGGTCATAAATGACAAGATTACAGATGAAATCATACAAAATGGTGAAAATCTGGAAGCTTTTTCTCTAAGATCAGTAACAAACAAGGATGCCCACTGTCATCCCTTCTACTCAACAAACACTGAAAGTTTCAGACTGATCAATTAGCCAAGAAAAATAAATAAAAGGCAACACAAAACCAAATATCACTCAACCTTTAAAAAGAAGGAAATCCTACCATTTGCAAAACCATGAATAAACCTGGAGAATATTATACTAAGTGAAATAAGCCAGACACAGTAAAACAAATACCACACGATATCACTTGTATTAGGAATCTAAAATGTCAAACTCACAGGAGCAGAGACTAGAATGATAGTTATGAAGGAATGGGGGAGGGAGACAAAAGGAGATAATGGTTAAAGAGTAAAAACTCAGTTATAAATTCTGGAGACCAAAAGTACAGCATGCTGACCATAGTTAATAATAATATATTATAGACATGAAAATTGCTGAGAGTAGATCTCAATTGTTCGCACCATGAACACACGTATATGCAAAGATAACTATGTGATGATGAATATGTTAATTAGCTTGATTGTAGTAGTAATTTCACGATGTATACATATATCAAAGCATCACATTATATACTTTAAATATCTACTTTTATTGGTTGATTATCTTTCAATAAAGCTGGAAAAATAAGAGCCAGGTTTTTGCATTGCCCCCCTCTATACAAGCTAGAGGCCATAGGACACATGGTTCAGATTAGCAGTTCTCAACCCGTATATTATTACATCATGACATAGTCATGTGTTGCCAGTAATTTGCTACTGTGCAAAGTTGAAATACAAAGTTTATCAATATTTTATCTTACGTAGCTTATTCATTTGTATATTATCCTTACTGGCATATATTCCTTTATTTCTTCTTTAGTAGAAGAAAAACATACAGAATTCACTAGGAACATCACATGACCAACAGACCATTTAATGTATTCCATATCCCATGACTAAAATTGAAGTCTGTCTAAAAGAATGTGTTTCGTATGCAATTTTTATCCATCTTGTAAGACACAGCGAAAAGAAGTTGACAACTACAACTATAAATCATCCCCAGAGAGTGCATGTGGGACTTGGCCTTGGAAAATATAATTGAGCTACCTTGGAACTGGAGCACTGGCTCCAGCCCACAGCTTTCATATTCATAGTATCATTAAAGCCAAGGCCTAGATCTTGAAAGAAAACCTAGCTATGTTTTCATGTCATTATTGAAGTCATAGATATCCATTCCATAGCAATGGATGAGATTTCTCACTGAAAATCTTTGAGATATCTGAAGAGAAATCACCAAGGTCAGGAGAGTATATGCATAAGTTATGACACTCCAAATAAGCATATGTTTGTACCCAATTAACATAGACAAATTTAATTAATGCTTGAAAGGAAAAATAACAGGATAGTCAGTATCATGTTTATGTTTCTACATGAAAGATAATGATTGTCAACTTACATATGAAATTTTGACTTGCATCAGGTTTTGAATGGGTCTAGAAGCTTACTCTAAAATGTCATACATGCAGAAATCACATATAGTCAGACTTTCAAATGTAGTTTGAGTTTTCTTAGACCCCCCCAGTTTCTGAGAATATATGGGGTCGCACATAATGTAATCATTCAAATCCACTGGCTTTTGTCTCCACCTGCCTACAGTATCTCAGACTTCTTTAAAGAGTCCCTTAACAATTTCTGGAAATTACTGGGACTGCCGCACATGTAGTTAGCATTTCTATTGATCTGTTTTCTACTTAACATTTTCTCTGTCATCTGTATTCTGATAATTACCCCATCCAACTAATGTTTATATTTCAGATATGGAATATTTTCATTATAAAATTTCCAATTTTTTGGTAATTGATATTTTCTGCTAAGAATATCTATCTTAGCATTAATTTCAAAGGTGTTTACTTCATCAGAGGGTGATTATCTCAGCTTATTTAATGTTTTTGTCTGGTAATTGTAACATGTTGGGGTCAGCATCTGTTTGTTCTTTCTTTTTTCCTTGAGAATTGGTAATATTTTCTTGCTTTGTTTTATTTGTATCTAGTATTTTTCTTTATGTGATGAGTATTTTTTATTTATGTTATGGGACTCTGAGTCCAGTTAAAATCCTCTAGAGAAATGTGTCTGTTCTTTTAGCATGAAATTGCCAAAGTTAGGTTTATACCACAAGTTCTTTCTTTCTGCAGATGATATTACAAATGACCTTTGCTATGCCCTTTGGTTGTACATCTCACATGCGCCACTTTCAGAGTTAATTTGGGACGTGGGCAGTAGTTTATATTTATACAAACAATGTCAAAACCTTTGCTACGCTTCTTTGGGTGTGTTCCACACATCTGCAGCCTGGGGATGAGCCTGGGATTTCAGTCAGTTCAAACACAGATTTAGGGGTATACTTCTCCAACTCTCTCATCTTTGGGATTTTCCTTATGCATTGCAGATCTCAGGGGCTTGTTGTTTCTCTGGCCAGAAATATGGAATTCTCTCAGTGTTTCAGTTATCTGCACATGTTCACAGTTTAGTTTAAATAGGCAGAATGAGAATAAAGAGAGAAAGAAAAAAACATGGAGAGTTCCCCCAAACTCTTTGCAGAACAGAGCCTCCTTTTCCTTAGTCCTTATCCAAAGACATGAGGTTTCTCTTGGGGCTTTAGGTACCTCTGAATTGCAGCAGTGAAATTTAGCAGCTAGTGCTGGATTCAGGAAGGGTAGGAAAGAAAAAGAAGAAAACAGGATTCCATCCTCCCGCTCCGTATTTCCCTTCTACTCTGTGGCTTAAGGGGACCCTTTTGCTTGCATTGTGGTCACAATGATAAATTCCTCTTGAAGTTTTTGTTGTCTGTACCTACTGCACAATTCCCCAATATGTTCTGCCTGCTAGTCAAGTATACTGCTACAGGAGAAAAAAGATAACTTACTAGTCTTTCTTTAGATTTTGGCTTCCTTTCCCAAACTGTCTGCTATTATTTACATTTTGAGGTCCCCATATTGTTTTCCATATTTTTTCCATAATCAATTTTAGTTGTAATCAGAGTTATATCAGAGTTAAATGGTAAGAGGCTTACTTCACTTCAGCAGGCACAAGAAATCTTTTCACTCTCTTTTAAAAGAGAAGTAATCAGATAACATTTGATCAAAAAAATATGTATATCAGGTACTTTTGCATCAGACTTAGGTGCTACTGTCTCAGTTATACAGTCCTAGAGACATTAAGATCTCACAGTTTGTCAGTAACAGCAACTAGCATTTGAACGTAGGTCTTTTGAATGATTTTCCCATTTGCTCTTAGAGAGGAAGAATATACCTTTAAAATGTCAGCAGAATAAAATTCATCAAATTCACAGGTTTTAAAAAACAATTTATCAAGTTAATGAAAATGTTGTTTTTGTGATTTTCAAATACTCAGTGTTTATGTAAACTTGGATAATTTGAACATATTTTAATTCATAAAATGCCACTAAGTTATGAGTTTCTTATTTAATAATCTCACCAACTATCTTTCTGTCCTCATCTAAAGTTAAAGTTCTGGGGAAATTGCCTTTGATTTTTATACCCTCATAAAATGAAGTTTACTTCTCAACCTCTTCCTCTCCCTCTCCATTCCAGCCTCCTCCTTCCTCCTTCTTCTACAGACCCAAATTCAGCCCACAGGGAAATATAAGAATCATTGAGTTTCTTTCCAACTTTTAGAGTACATTTTCTTGGCAGAAAACTATAACTCTTGTTTATATGGAAAATCATTTAGCCAAATGAATATTCCTGACCCATTCTATAAAAAGAGGATTCTTTTTTCACTTGTAATTTTTGGATGACTATTTTCTGCATGCTAAAATTGAGAAACAGGCCTTGAAAGATTCTCCAAAAATATAAATTTATACTTACACCATTCCAATCTTACTAGTTGACTTAATTTTTGGAATGAAGTGTGTCAGACTTATAGAAATGTGCACAAAACATTACTGTACAGTTCAGTGAATTACCACCTGAGTGAACACCTATGTAACCCACTTGGGTTAAGAAGCAAAACATTGCTAGGAACCTAAGTGATTTGACTTTTAATGTATCTGTTAAGACTGCTTTAGTATTTCATTAGTCAAAACATCATTTAAATTATATGCAATTAATTTACACACTTTCAAAAATAAATTTATCTATGTTTATGGAAGGAGATGGAACATCTATATGTTACTGCCTTCATAGCATTACATTCTAAGTGAATACATGGGTACCTGCTTTATCTCATTAATGTCTTCCTAAACATTGAGTGTAAGTGAATTTTATCAAATATATTTAAAAACAATAATGGGGAGGGGGGAGGAGGGAGGGATTGCATTGGGGAGTTATACATGATATAAATGATGAATTGATGGGTGCTGACGAGTTGATGGGTGCAGCACACCAACATGGCATAAGTATACATATGTAACAAACCTGCACGTTATGCACATGTACCCTAGAACTTAAAGTATAA
>NW_016817133.1:22171-24769 GCF_001698545.2 Rhinopithecus bieti | reverse complement strand
AAAAAAAAAAAAAAAGTTTGTCTTTGCTACTGAAGAGGTGATTTTAGGTATCTTCATTTTAAGCTGACATAAACAAAGTGTTAAATTTAGACGCTGTAGGGCTCATATTTTCTAAACTTGTCTTTATAAATCTCAGTTAAGATTTGAACATGCAGTATAACTTTGAATAGATGTTCCTTTGAGCATTTCATTTGAATTAATCTAAGTCCCAGAATATTCTGAAGTTTGCCTCATGCTTATGATTTCTACTTAGAATATAGAAAATCACTGTATGAGAAAATGTATTTAATTGCCTCATGCTTTAGTAAGCTTATATATAAATCTGAACAAACAAAATTGATCTCTGAAAATCAACTGCAGTACCCTTTGTGAGGCAAAAGCACCTACAACTCTAACTTGTATTTTAAGTTCAGGGGATGCAGGTTTGTTACATAGGTAAACTTGTGTCATGGGGTTTTTTGTGCAGAATATTTCATCACCCAGGTATTAAGCCTAGTGCCCATTAGTTATTTTTCATAATGCTCTCCCTCCCCCGACCCCACACCCTGACAGGCCCCAGTGTGTGTTCTCCCCCGTGTCTATGTGTTCACCTTGTTCAGCTCCCACTTATAAGTGAGAACATGTGGTGTTTGGTTTCCTGTTCCCACGTTAGTTTGCTGAGGATAAAAGCTTCCAGTTCCATCCATGTCCCTGCTAAGGACATAATCTCATTCCTTTCTATTGCTGCATAGTATTCATGGTGTGTATATACCACATTTTCTTTATCCAGTCTATCACTGATGGACATTTAGGTTGATTCCATGTCTTTGTGAAGAGTACTGCAATGAACATACATGCGCACGTGTCTTTGTAATATAATACTTTCTGATCTTTGAGTATATACCCACTAGTGGGATTACTGGATCAAATGGTTTTTCTGTCTCTGTGTCTTTGAGGAATTTCCACACTATTTTCTACAATGGCTGAACTAATTTACACACCCACCAACAGTGTATAATCATTCTTCTTTCTCTACAACCTCGCCAGCATCTGTTATTTTTTTGGCATTTTAATCATAGTCATTCTGACAGGTATTAGATAGTATATCATCGTGGTTTTGAGTTGGATTCCTCTAATGATCAGCGATGTTGAGTTTTTTTTTTTTTTTTTTTTTTTTTTTTTTTTTTTTTGCGTGATTTTTGGCCACATATGTCTTCTTTTGAAAAGTGTCCGTTCATATACTTTGTCCACTTTTTTATGGGGTTGGTGGCTTCTTTCTTCTATATTTGTTTAATTCCTTATAGATGCTGGATATCAGACCTTTGTTGGAAGCATAGTTTGCAAAAATTTTCTCCTATTCTCCCTTTATTTAGGTCATCTGTTTACTCTGTTGATCATATGTTTTGCTGTGCAGAAGATCTTTAATTAGATCCCACTTGTCAGTTTTTGATTTCGTTGCAATTACTTTTGGCTTTTCATCATGAAATTTTACCCGTGCCTATGTCCTGAATGGTATTGCTTAGGTTGTCTTCCAGGGTTTTAATAATTTTGTGTTTTACATTTAAGTCTTTATTCGATGTTGATTTAATTTTTGTACATGGTTTAAGGAAGAAGTCCAGTTTAAATCTTCTATATATGGCTAGCCAGTTATCCCAGCACCATTCATTGAATAGAGAGTCCTTTCCCCGTTGTTGTTGTTGTTGTTGTTGTTGTTGTTGTTTTGTCAGGTTTGTCAAAGATTAGATATTTGTAGGTGTGCAGAATTATTTCTGGGTTCTCTATTCTTTTCCATTGGTCTATGTGTCTAAAAACCTACATTTCTCAGCTGGTCTGAAAAATCCAGATATAAAATAGCCAGTATAGTACTCTATTGTGGGGAAAATACTCTAATTTCTCTCTAAAGTTACATACAGCTTCACATAATGTTTTTTTGTTTTCTTTAATGATGGGAAGATTTTCCCCAAAATGATTTTCATTAGACATTTATCTAAGACAAGATAAGCACAATTTTACACATCCATTAGCTAATATGCATTTAGAAATCATTGATTAACAGCTTGAAATTGTGCAAGCTCTCTATACTTCAATTAAATATTCACAAACAAATGTGCAATAGCCATTTTTAATTTTTATAACCTTTCCTTGGAGTTAAATTGTTCCCACCTATTGTAACTAAAAGTAGATCACCCCTTTTTATTCTCTTTCATTGACAATTGCAATCACTCCCTATATTTTTTCCTTTTAAAAATCCTAGTCTAGCCAGATTTTTCAGTTTATACAAAACAAACTCAGTTAATTTTGGGCTAATGCCAGTATATTACATTTGGTTAAGATGATCTTAACAGAATTGTAAAGGTTTGCCTAAAATCAAGTAAAATATGTTTTATTGTTTTAAAACGCACATTTTTACTGAAATTTGTGAAATGCAATTTAGAGTATGCATATACCAAAATTATGTGAACATGAATTTTTGAAATGTATATTTCTTTGCCTTTTAAAAATAGGTGTTTTCTCTCATAAAAGTAATTCAGTTGAAATTTCTCATTTTTATCTTGATAATATCAAATTATACATTTTTATGATTTCAAAATAATGTATTATGAAATCTTTATATCTTCT
>NW_016817133.1:12168-21390 GCF_001698545.2 Rhinopithecus bieti | reverse complement strand
TTTCATTCTGTCAATGAAAATTTTCATTTTCTCCCTATGGATTTTTCTTTTGAGTAAACCAAGTCTTATATGACATAAAATAGAAACTTTTGTCATAATCTATATAGTCTCTTAGTGGCCTTGGGAAGGGGACATTATAGAAATGTAACATAGAATAAAGGACAATTGAAATAATGGACTCTTATATTAACAACATTTCTTCGGGTCTTGGCCTATTAATGCTCTTGTTATTACCTGACCTTCACTCTTGCATCTTCCTTAGTTTACATATTCATTCATTCTAGCTTGAATTACTTACATTAACCTGGAAATCACACTATATGTTGACTCAGTGCCACTGTTCACTTGTGATGACTGAATTTATCCTTAACACTTGACAGTAAGCTCTGTACCTCTGTTATCCATTACCAATCTCATTCATCCTGGCTTCCAAGTTTCATTCTCTACCATTCTTCCAGAGCTTCAACATTAACAGAAGAGATGCATAATCCTTTTCTTTCCTCACAATCCCAAATAACCCCCTGGCCATTTTATATCATAAACTAATGGTTACATGTAACTGTTTCTGCAAACTTTTGTGGAAGGTTTTGTACCACAATTTGCTAACCTTAGTTAATTTTCGTTAGAATAAATTGTAGGTGAGGTAAAGATGGCAGGTGTAATTCTCACATAGCCCTATTTATCTTGGGAAAAATCATTTTTTAATGTACTGCTGAGCCCAGTTATGTGTCTTGTCATTATAAAGAGCAGCAAATCATAATTAAGCCTATGCAATATATCTCAACTGATAGAACTCAAGGAGTCACCTTCATATTGTTGGGAAAGAAATTTAAAGCTATCAGCTGAGCTTCTAAGGCAGAATAAGTCAGAGGTTTGGTACCATTCAGACTGAACACTTACATAAAGAAATAACAAGATTAAGGCTACTAGCCTCGGACCTGAAACAGATATGAAAAACAAGGTGAAAGTTAGAATTCACAACAAGAATTTTCTGCCACAAAACAGAAATTGAATACTTTGAGAGGCACCAATGAGCAAATGCAAAACCCACAATATCATGACTAGAGACATCAAACACCTAAAAAGAGAAAAGAACGTGGGACCTTTCAATATTCTTATATACAGTGAGCTGGTAATTCTTCTGTAATGACATTTGGCAAAACCACAAAATGCTGAAATGCAGTAATCTCATTTCCAGAAATTTACTATGGGTAAATGTTTCACAGATGCACAAAGATGCTTATAGCATTCTTATTTATAATTATGAAAAAATAATACAAATATTCAATATTATAGGAATGGTTAAGTGATATTACACACATGTTATATAATCATTAAAATAAATAATATGATTACTCTTTAATGATGAAGAAAACTGTTGAATAAAAAATATGCAATATTTCCTTACTACAATGTTTACTGTCAGGTAAATACATATGCTTATGAAAACTGGAATGGAATGCCCCCAAATTATAATGACCTCTTTAGGGTTCTAGACTTGTAGCTAATAATATTTTTCCTCATTTCTTGTTACACCTTCTATGATATTATTTGTATATTTTAACAAGTTTTAAATGCTGTCTGTTGTACTGATACTTCCACATTATCTTTACTGAGATAAAACTGCACTGCAAGACAAAGGTATTTGCAACTCTGATTCAGTAGTTCATCAGTGTCATAGAAGAGAAAATATTGAAACCAATGAATTATCATAAACGTGCCTTAGTATTTTCTAGGAATCATGATATAGCCTATATATAATCTTCTTTTCATGTCAGAATCCTTGCAAGAACATCATTTTTGCCCATTCACTTTGATTCTGCTTTACCGTGGTATGGAAACCTGTCGTATTAAAAGTAACAACCTTTCCTTCAGTTATCTAATAAGGTAGTTGAATTCCTGTCTCTTAGATGTTTATAGGGACTTTGTCATTCAAATCCATGAAAAACTTCATTCTATATTGTATGATGTTAGGAATTTCACATTCATTATCATTTACCTCTCATGCCAATCCTACGAAGAATGTATTCTTATCATAAATAGAGACTAAAGCTCAAAGAAGTTAAGTAACTCATTTAAAATTACACAGTGTGGTAGAAAGATTTTTTTTTGAAACTCAGAACTGCCTGAATCCCAAATTAGTATTCTTTCTCATGCCTTTTTCTTCATAATCATCCCTTAAATCCCTTCCTCCCCTTTATTTATTTACTTAACACCAACAATGTGATAGACACTGTGCTAAACTCAGAGGGTACATGGATAAATAAAATACAGTCACACCAAAAGGTTTAGTTTATTCTGTCATTTACAATTAATTCATTATTTTGCTCAGTCACAAATTACGTAATGGATACTTACTATGTGATAGGTGCTTCTAGAAAAAAAGGAGCATGTCTTAAAGTATTGCTCAACTATAACATAAAGCAGCAAAAAGTATGCAGTAGAAGTAAAGACATAAATATGTGGTTAAAACTATATAAATACAAGACAATATCCTTCAAGTAAATTAGAAATGCTTAAAAACAACAAAAAAATCTTTGTCATTGTAGGGAAACTTTCTTAAAGGAAAATATGAGGTGAGAATTCCTAAAACCTGATGATAATCCCACATGGAAAGCCTAACAGCAGAAAGCCCTTCAGTTCATATCACTGACATAGGACTTCATAAATGTTCTTCACAGCAAAACACAGACAAACAAACAATATGCATGCAGTGGCTTTGAGACGGCTTCTCATTTTCCTTTCCTTATGCTTCTTTCCTCAATTTCTTCAAATGTTTGTCTTGGCCTTTAAGCCTCATTTACAGCTATAAATAAGTGGAGTATTCTACTTTATGAAAACAGAAGTCTAACATTCCAACATGTACGTTATTCTTGCTGCATTTCATTCTCACTAGAGGAAAATTATGAACTGTTTAACCTCCATAAAATCATGAACCATTTTTCATAACAGTGTTTTTTTTTAATATATTCCTAAATCACTCATGAATAACAAAGAAAAAAAAGCTGAACGCTATTAGTTGAAAACTGTCATTTGCACACACCTGACTGTAGGTGGAAAATCTCATCAGTAGCAGTGGGCCATAATGTGCTTTATTATCATATAGGAAACATAAAATTGTTAAATTTATTCAGAAGTATTCCAACAACAAATGTATTGTCATGGTACTGAATAAGCAAAGCCATATATTAATCTTTCTCTCCTGTATGTGAATGTTCAAAGAATGATTCTGTTTTTTCTCTATTGCTCCTTCTCTCACTCTTGCTTTCTTTCTCTCCAATATTATGGCTAATTTAACAGACAAGATCAAAATGAACTGTCAGAGGAAATAACTAGATTAAGTATTTAGGTAATGTGATGAAGGACTGTACAAGTGAGGATTACACCAAATCCCTAGATAATATAGAAGCGTTTTGTTATAATATTTACTTCTCAAATTTTAATTGGTGCTAGATCTGCTAATATAACACTATAGTAAGAACTGGATTATTTTGCCTCTTTTCTCTAGTTTACTGTTTTTAAATTAGTCATAAGTTTTAATGTTGTTTCAGTACAGCCACCTCATATTACACTGAAGCAGTGTCTAAACTGATATGACTGAGAAATTTTTTTTATATTGATGCACATAGATATACATAGTTTTCAAGTCCATATGATAATATAATACATTAATGTAATTTTTAAAGACCAAATATGTATACATGGGATATCCATCACCCTAAATATTTGTGTTTTCTTTATGTTAGACCATTCGAATTACTCTCTTCTAGCTACTTTGAAAGATACAGTACATCAGCGATCCCCAACCTTTTTGGACTAGTGACCAGTTTTGTGGAAGACAATTTCTCCACAAACCAGGATAGGAGTGGGGGAATGGTTTTGCGATGAAACTGTTGCACCTCAGACCATCAGGCATTAGGTTCTCACAAGGAGCCCACAACCTAGGTCCCTTACATATGCAATTCACGATAGGGTTCACACTCTTATGAGAATATAATGCCGCTGGTGGTCTAACAGGAGGCAGAGCTCAGGCAGTAATGCTCGCTGGCCCACCCACACTCACTTCCTGAAGTGTGGTCTGGTTCCTAACAGGCCACCAACTGGTATTGGTCTACAGCCATGGGGCTGAGGACCACTGAAATAGATTATTGTATATTATAGTCACCCTACTGATCTATGTAACACTAGGTCTTATTTATTCTATCAAATTGTATTGAGAAACCATTTTATGTATTAGAATGGGCTTCAGATTTTGAGACAGACAATTTGGGCTTCAATCTTGTTTCCATCATCATCAACTGTGTTTACTTAGGCAAATGATCCAGAAGTGGGTAGTGTGATTGCCTCCCAAAGTCAGATACAATGGCTACTGTTACTTGCCATTTCTTAAATTTGTGGAGGATGGGGTGAGGGAGGAAGATATAGATGAGATTATAAAATTACAGTTAGAAATAAGCACATCTGTTTTTTTGAAGGATGGTTGCATCATGTTAGTGTTGGGAACATAGAGTTGTTTTTGTTGTACAGCAGCAGTTCAAATATGTACTGAAGGGTGTATATAGATTCTGGATAGGTAAAAGGGTGGGCTATACCAGTTATTAAGCTATTATCTCTTATCTTTAAACTACTCTTCTTTACTCTTTGTGATGCTGGTGCCAGGACTCTGCAAACCACATTTCTGCTTTTTCATCTGGCTCTGTGTTCAGCTATGCCAATACAGGGCATGATTAGGAGATTATAGCCAGGCTAGAGGAGGAAAAAGGGACATGTTCCTACCTGTTTGATCTCTGTTAGCTTCAGGTTGATTTCCTGTTCATTTGTCACCATGCCTTACTTCATCCAGCTTCTTCACCCTGGAAGTTGTAGGTGTTTCTCATAGTAGTGGTTGAATCCAGTATGCTATTATTCCAATATTTATAGAACCAGGCTCATTCTGCCTATTCCTCCTACCCCCAACGATATGGTTTGGCCGTGTCCCCACCCAAATCTCAACTTGAATTGTATCTCCCAGAATTCCCACATGTTGTGGGAAGGACCCAGGAGGAGATTATTGAATCATGGGGCCTGTTCTTTCCCGTGCTATTCTTGTGATAGTGAATACATCTCACCAGATGTGATGTGTTTGTCAGGTGTTTCCACTTTTACTTCTTTCTTATTTTCTCTTGCCTGCCATTATGTAAGAAGTGCCCTTTGCCTCCTACCATGATTCTGAGGCCTCCAAGCCATGTGGAACTGTAAGTCCAATTAAACGTCTTTTTCTTCTGCATCTCGGATACGTCTTTATCAGCAGTGTGAAATGGACTAAGACAGTAAATTGGTACCGGTAGAGTGGGACGTTGCTGAAGATACCCAAAAATGTGGAAGCAACTTTGGAACTGGGTAACAGGTAGTGGTTGGAACAATTTGGAAGGCTTGGAAGAAGACAGGAAAATGTGGGAAACTTTGGTACTTCCCAGAGAATTGTTGAATGGCTTTGCCCAAAATGCTGATAGCAATGGACAATAAGGTCCAGGTTGAGGTGGTCTCAGATGAAGATGAGGAACTCATTGGGAACTGGAGTAACGACAACTCTTGTTATGTTTTAGGAAAGACTGGCAGCATTTTGTCCCTGCCCTAGAGATTTGTGGAACTTTGAACTTGAGAAAGATGATTTAGGGTATCTGATTGAAGAAATGTCTAAGCAGCAAAGCATTCAAAATGTGACCTAGGTGCTGTTAAAAGCATTCAGTTTTATAAGGGAAGCAGAGCATAAAATTTTGGAAAATTTGCAGCCTGACTATGTGATAGTAAAGAAAAACCCATTTTCTGGGAAGAAATTTTAGCTGGCTGCAGAAATTTACGTAAGTAGCAAGTAGCCTAATGTTAATCCCAAAAACCATGGGAAAAAATGTCTCCAGGCCATGACAGAGACCTTCACGGCAGCTCCTCTCCATCACAGATCGAGAGGCACAGAAGAAAACAAAACCCTGGTTTTGTGGGCCAGGCCCAGGGTCTCCGTGCTGTGTGCAGCCTAGGGACTTGGTGCCCTGTGTCCCAGCTGCTCCAGCCATGGCTGAAAGGGGGCAATGTAGAGCTCAAGCTGTGGCTTCAGAGGGTGAGATCCCCACGCCTTGGCAGCTTCCACATGGCATTAAGCCTGCGGGTGCACAAAAGTCAAGTATTGAGGTTTGGGAACCTTTGCCTAGATTTCAAAAGATGTATGGAAATGCCTGGATGCCCAGGCAAAAGGTTGCTGCAGGAGTGGGGCCCTCATAGAGAACCTCTGCTAGGGCAGTGCAAAAAGGAAATGTGGGGTTGGCACCTCCACACAGTCCCTACTGGTGCACCACCTAGTGGAGCTGTGAGAAGAGGGCTACTGTCCTCCAGACCCCAGAATGGTAGATCCACAAACAGCTTGCATCGTGCACCTGGAAAGGCTGCAGACAGTCAACGTCAGCCCATGAAAGCATCTCAGAGGGAGGCTGTACCCTGCAAAGCCACAGGAGCAGGGCTGCCCAAGACCATGGGAACACATCTCTTGCATCAGTGTGACCTGGATGTGAGACCTGGAGTCAAAGGAGATCATTTTTGAACTTTAATATTTGACTGCCCGGCCATATTTTGGACTTGCATGGGCCCTGCAATCCTTTTGTTTTGGCCAATGTCTCCCATTTGGAATGGCTGTATTTACTTGATACCTGGACCCCCACTGTATCTAGCAAGTAACTAACTTGCTTTTGATTTTACAGGCTCATGGGTGTAAGGAACTTGCCTTGTCTCAATTGAGGCTTTGGAATGTGGAATTTTGGGTTAATGCTGAAATGAGTTAGGACTTTGGGGCCTGTTGGGAAGGCATCATTGGTTTTGAAATGTGAGGAGGGGCTGGTGACAGAATGATATGGTTTGGCTGTGTCCCCAGTCAAATCTCAACTTGAATTTTATCTCCCAACATTCCCAAGTGTTGTGGGAGGGACCCAGGGGAAGGTCATTGAATCATGGGTGCCAGTCTTTCCCATGACATTCTTGTGATAGTGAATAAGTCTCACGAGATCTGATGAGTTTAGCAGGGGTTTCCACTTTTGCTTCTTTCTCATTTTCTCTTGCCTGCTGCCATGTAAGAAGTGCCTTTCATATCTCTTCATGGTTCTGAGGCTTCCCCTTTCACATTGTTACAAATGTGAAACTAAGTCCAATTAAACCTCTTTTTCTTCCCACTCTCGTGTATGTCAGCAGTGTGAAAACGGACTAACACACCCTGAGTTACACGTGCTCCTGTTGAGAGGTTTGAGATTCAGCATCACTGAGACACCGTCTCTAAATTTGTACTTTTATTAATCCTAACCTCTTCTCTTTATTTGTCCATCCCTAGGTGTGGTAGGTAACCTCTTCCTTTAGTTGCTAACTTGATAGCTTGGTGTTCTCTTACTACCTTTTAAGTTATTCAGTTAGCAGCTTTTATAGTTAGTTAACAATTATGTATACTTAATTCTCTCTAACCAATAATAACTGTTTTAGCAAGCTATCATATTTTCTTGAAATTCAGTTTCCTCATCTTAAACATAGGGACAATAATGCAAGGATGCTTCATGATCCAAGAATAATAGGCACCATAAAAGACAATTTAATTGGAATGCACTTTAAAGGAGAACTGAGATTGCTGGATCACATGAAGTTATATTTTAATTTTAGAGGAAGCACCATAATGTTTTCATAGTAGATATACTATTTTATGTTCTCACTAATAGTGTAAAAGGATTCCCTTTCCTCCACGCCCTTGCCTACACTTTTTAACTTTTGTCTCTTTGATAGTAGCCATACTAATCAGGGTGAGGTAATATTTCGTTGTGGTTTGATTTGCATTTCCCTGATAATTAGTCTTGCTGAAAATTTTTTTCACATGTATATAGTCCATTTGTATGCCTTCTTTTAAGAAATATTTAGGTCATTTGCCCATTTTTAATCGGATTATTGTCATTTTTTTAGTATTGAGTTGAATTTCTTATATATTTTTGATATTAGCCCCTAGTAATGTATATAGTTTGCAAGCATTTTCTCCCACACTGTAGCTTGTCTCTTCACTCTGTTTATTGTTTCCTTAGCTGTACAGAAGCTTTTTAGTTTGATGTAACTGAAAATGCATCATAAATTGTGACAAAAGGTTTGACTGGGAGTATAATTTTAAAAAATGTTTATAAAAATTATTTTAGTTTGATGTAACTGAAAATGCATCGCAAATTGTGACAAAAGTTTTGACTGGGAGTATAATTTGAAAAAAATTATAAAAATCATTTATAAAAATCATACATTTATAAAAATTTATAAATGTCACACGTTTAGCAAAATTGTATTTATATTCAAAACTATGCTGTACTTCTCAGAATGAAGGTTGATTTGATGTTGATTTGTACTTTTATGCATATATTTTTTTTCTCTGAAAAAATGCATAAAATAGTATCATACATTGCACAGTTTTTATTTTTTGTGCATATTCATTAACAGGGTCATTCCTAGAAAAAAAATTCAAGGGCTTCTTTAGTTTTCCAAAAGACACAATCTTTGTCGTTCTGGCCAATGTTCTTTTATTCAACTTACCTGTCCTATCTCTGTCAGATTCTCATTTGTTACTGTTATTCTCATTTGTGATTTCCTATATCATTTTAATTTATCTCATGAAATTCTTTCTCATATGTAAAATTTATAATTTTACTTTGTGATAATTTTGAATACATCAGCATTAAAATACCAGATTGTGGGTAGGAATGAGACAGATGCTAGAATTTATCATGGACATATAATTAAGTAGGTATTTTTTATTGTTTTAATAGTTTTGGAAGTACAGGTGGTTTTTGGATTCACAGGTAAATTATTTAGTAGTGATTTCTGAGATTTTGGTGCACTCATCACCAGAGCAGTGTACACTATACCCAATATGTAGTCTTTTATCCCTCACCCCTTCCCACACTCCCTGCTGAGTCCCCAAAGTCCATTATATCATCTTTATGCCTTCACATTCACATAGGTTAGCTCCCACTTATGAGAACATAAGTTATTTGATTGTCCATTCTCGAGTTACTTCACTTAGAATAATGGCCTCCAACTCCATCCAAGTTGCTGGAAAGGTCATAATTTTTTCCACTTTATAGTTGAATAGTATTCTATGGTGTATATATACCATATTTTCTTTATCTACTCTTTGGTTGATGGGCATTTTAGAAGAATAAAACAACTTTTTTTGATGTTAGT
>NW_016817133.1:5068-11786 GCF_001698545.2 Rhinopithecus bieti | reverse complement strand
GTTTCTTCATAAATATGTATTTCATTTTACATATAAATATGTATATTTCATCAAATATATATATTCATAAATGGTTCATTGGATAAAGATGACATATATATATATTTATTTGATGAAATTGTTGTGAATGTCGAAAGAGATCATTAAAGAAATGTATATCATGGTACCTGAATCAAAGTTGGTTGTAGAAATTACCAAATTTTAACAATTTAGTTTCACAAATATATACCCTTATTATATTATTTTTATCTTTTACATCTTAACATATGTTATTGATCTGATTCTTTTTTAATTTTTATTTTAGATTTGGTAGTATATGTACATGTTTGTTACATGGGTATATTGCATAATGGTGGGGATTGGGCTTCTGGTTCACCCATCATCCAAATATTGAATTGTACCCAATAGGTAATTTTATGATCCTCATGCCCTACCACCATGCTCCCTTTTGGAGTCCCCATTGTCTACTACTTCCATTTTTATGTCCATGTGTGTCCATTATTTAGCTCCCATTTATAAGTGACAACCTGCAATATTTGATTTTCTGCTTCTGAGTTTGTTCACTTATGAAAAAAGAAGGCCTCCAACTCCGTCCATTTTGTTACAAAGGACATTATTTCACTATTTTTATGGCTGCATAGTATTCCACTGTGTGTATACACACACACACACACACACACACACACGCATATATACGTAGCAATGTGTGTGTATCTATCTATCTACAGATATAGATATAGATACATACCAATGGAATCCAGTCAACCATTGATGAACATTTAGGTTTGTTTTAAGTTGGTTTCATGACTTTGCAACTGTGAATATTTCTATGATAAACATGGAGTTGCAGCTGCCTTTTTATGTGTGTGTGTTTTTTTTTTCTTTGAGTGAATGACAGTAGTGGGATTTCTGGGTTGAATTGTAGTTCTATTTTTACTTCTTTGTGCTATCTCCATACTGTTTTTCATAGATGTTGAACTAATTTATATTCCCACCAACAGTGTATAAATGTCTCCTTTTCAATGCATCCATGCCAGCACATGTTGTTTTTGACGTCTTAATAATAGCCAATCTGACTGGTGTATGATGATAGCTCAGTGTTGTTTTAATTTGCATTTCTCTGACAATTATTGATGTTGATCATTTTTTCAGTTTTTCTTGGCCACTTGTATTTTTTGAGAAATGTCTGTTCATGTCTTTTGTCCAGTTTTTAATTGAGTTATTGTTTGTTTTATTCTTAGTTTGAGTTCATTGTAAATTATGCATATTAGACTTTCATCAGAGGTATAGTTTTCAAATATGTTCTCCCACACTGATGGTTGTCTGTTTACTCTGTTGATTATTTATTTTTCTATGCAGAAAGTTTTACTTAAATCTTATGTGTCCATTTTTTTCAAAAGTTATTTGTCTAGGCTGATATCCAGAAGAGTTTTCCTAGGTTTTCTTCTAGAATTTTTATAGTTTCAGGTATTAAAGTTAGGTCTTTAATCAATCTTGAGTTAATTTTTGTGTATTGAAGAGGTAGGTTTCCAGTTTCATTCTGCCTATGATTAGTCAAGTTTCCCAACACCATTTATTGAAAAGGGTATCTTTTCCTCATTGTATATCTTTGTTGATTTTGTTGAAGATCAGTTGTTTTTAGATATGTGGCTTTCCTTCTTGTTTCTGTTCCATTGATCCATGTGTCTATTTTTGTACCAGTACCATGCTGTTTTAGTTACTATAGCCTTGTAGTATAATTTGAAGTCAGGTAATATGCCTTTGGGCTTCTTCTTCCTACTTAAGATGGCTTTGGCTATTCAAGCTTTTTATTTGGCTGTATATAAAATTTAGGGTTTTTTTTCTAATTATTTCAAAAGTGATATTAGTAATTTGATAGAAATTATGTTGAAACTGTAGATTGCTTTGGGCAATATGATCATTTTAACGATATTTATTCTTCCAATACATGAGCATGGGGTGGTTTTCCATTTGTTTTTGTTGTCTATAATTACTTTCATCAGTGTTTTTCAGTTCTCCATGTAGACATGTTTCAACTCTGTAGTTAAATGTATTCCTAGGTATTTATGTATGCATGTGTGTGGCTATTGTAAACGGGACTGAGATTTTTACTTGGTTCTCAGTTTGAACATTACTGGTGTACAGAAATGCCACTAATCTTTGTATGTCAATTTTGTATCATGATATTTACGAAAGTTCTTTATAAATCTATGTGCCTTTTGGATAAATATTTAGAGTTTTCTAGGTATACAATCATGTTGTCAATGAACAACGATAATTTGACATACTCTTTTTCAATTTGAATGCCTTTTACTTCTTTCTGTTGCCTGATTGCTCTGGCTAGGACTTCCAATACTATGTTGAACAGGAGTAGTGAGAATGAATACCCTTGTCTTTTTCTAGTTCTTAGGGGAAATACTTTCAATTTTTGCCCATTCAGTATATGTTGGCTCTGCGTTTTTTATATATGGTTTATTATTTTGATGTATCTTCCATTGATTCCTAGTTTGTATAGGGTTTATACCATGAAGGGATGTTGGACTTTATTAAATGTTTTTTCCTGCATCTATTGAGATGATCAGATGGCTTTTGTTCTTGGTTCTGTTTATATGATGCTGAATAATATTTATTGATTTTCATATGTTGCACCATACTTGCATCCCCAGAATAAAGCCCACTTGATCACTATGAATTATCTTTTTGATGTTCTATTGAATTTAATATCAGCATTTTGTGGAAGATTTTGGCATGCATGCTCATCAGTGATATCAGCCTGTAGTTTTCTTCTTTTTGTTGGATCTTTGCCTGATTTTTGGTACCAGGATGATACTGTTATTGAAAAAGGCAGTCCCCCAAATGCTGGGGTCTTTCCCTGTTTGGTGAAACACACAAAACTCACAAAGCCAATACACAAAACCAAAAGTGAGTGTCAAGTAGTGCAGGCTTTATTCGATGTCCATGGAATTGAAAAGTGGGAGCATGGCTCACAAATCAACTTTTTGGCAAGAGGTGACGTGGTTAAAATATAATGTTTCCGTAATGAACAGATTGGACATTAAAAGTGAGCAGAGCAATATTCATGTCTTTTCTGCAAATGGGCAGTGAACTTCCCAGAACTGAAATGCTCCTTTTTTTCTTGTTCTTTTATGGCTTCTTCTAGTCATTTTCATGAACATTGCCAATTTTTTTGGCACTGGCGGGAGCTTCATTTAGCGTGAAATAAGATTATAATGAAGTCTGGGGTCTTTTTTAAGTTTTTTGGTTGACTGTCTTGGTTCTAATCAGTCTCAGTTGATCTGGTTACAAAAGGAACCTTTTGTCACAAATGTTCTGTTTCTTAAAGATAAGCAGGATTAGGACATGGTAGACATTCAGCTATGTCCTGTGGGCATTACAATAGGAAACAATACTGGATCCATAGAATAAAATTCTTCCTCCTCGATTTTTTAGAATAGTTTCAGTAAGATTGGTATCAGCTATTTGTTGTACATCTGACAAAATGTCAGATGTAGGCTATGAGTCAGTCTGGTCCTAGGCTTTTTCTTGTTGGAAAATTTTTTTACTACTAATTCAAAGTCATTAGTTATTATTGGTCTGTTCCGGATTTCTATTTCTTTCTAGTTCAATCTTGGGATGTTGTATGTTTCCAGGAATGTATCCATTTCCTCTAGGTTTTCTAGTTGGTATACAGAAAGGTGTTCATATTAGTCTCTGATGATCTTTTGTATTTCTGTGTTATTAGTTAGAATATCATATTTATCATATCTGATTATGCTTATTTGAATCTTTTCCCTTTTTTCTTGTTCTAGCTAGTGGACTGCCAGATTTATTTTTCATTTAAAAGAATCACCTTTTCATTTCATTGATCCTTTGTTTGATTTGATTCTTTAGTGAGAGCAGGTTTAGATAAGAGAACAGATTGGAAATAGGTATAGGATAGAACCTCTATCAAGGCATAGAAGTACATTTTCTACTGAAGATATGGTATGGTTGCTTCTTCACCTTTAAAAAAAAATAAGACCACTATTGAAAGGCTGGTTTTAGAGAAAAACAGCGTCAGAACATTTAGCTAAAATATGCATCCTTTTTGGAAACTGAAACTTCTTTAAGGGCACTTAAGATTAAGTTTCCAATTCATGAGTAGAGGTAAAGAGAAGCAGCAAGTTAATAAAATGGGGTAGAAAAAATATTAGCCAATGTCATACCTAAGACAAACCAAAATGTGCCATAATGTTTTGACTTTATTTTCAATGAAAACAACTGTGTTTAAACATTTTACGTAAAAACATTTACTATACTTACTGCATTTCTAACAGTTTGCTCATGAACTGAAATATCTAACGAGAGGTTGAAACAAATAGAAACATGAATGTATGGTTCTCAGGAGATGAGTATGCCAACCATGTTGACTTGAATGTGTATTGCCTGTTGATAAAAACATACTATTAATAGAACATGCAAAAGGCTTATGATATTTATTTTTATTCATTTTTTAACATTGATATTGTTTTGTCAGTAACTGCTTCAGGTTGATATTTTAAAAATAATTTTGATATATTAAAATGCTGTTTTATATCAGTTTGTAATCATTATGGTTTGGTTTGTTTCCATTTTATAGTAGAACATGCATAGATCACATTTACTAGGTGACAGACATTAAGGAGATGTTCCTAATAATACAAGAATGTGACAATAAACATTATTGATTTATTTTTTATAAGCTATATACTATATACTTATATATAATTATATAAGTACATATATATATTTATGTATTATTCCTAATTTTAAATGGTTAGTTATAAAGATCAGACTTAGCAATCAAGACTGCAGCTACATTGATTATAATACCACATGACAAAACAATTTTTCAAATGTCATATATATATATATATAACATAAAATAATAAACCACAGGCTGAAATACTGTCAATTTTTTTAAAGTATCAACACAATACCAACAGCATTTTACAAAATACCTGCATAATGATACTTACAAAATATAATAAACTTAACTATTTCTTCAAAATCAATTTCTCCTCTGGACATATTTATTTCAATGTACTTATCTTTCTCTTTGTCATGAGGCTTAAATTTTCAAATAATTCTTGATTCTTTTCTTTCTGGAGAAGCTTAAAACAGACTGATTATGAAATTCATTACCCTACTCATCACAAACAGTTATTCTCCCCTCTCTCTTTCCCATCCCATCAATCACCAGGTGTAGTGTATTTTTTCTGTTGTAATAGCTATCCCTCTCATTGTCCCTGTTACAAACTTTGTTTAAGCCCTCATCACTGTTTCGTCGGATGATTGCCAAGGTCTCTTAACCAGTTTCCTTGTCTTCATTTCCTCTTTTCCCATTTGCTGATCAACACATCTTCATAAAATTCCATTTTGTAGACATTATCATCTGTTGAAATCCATCAGTAGACCCTAATCACCTACCAAACAAACCTGTAATTCCTCCATTTCAAATGTAATGTTCTCTGGTTAAAATCTCCATTTTATTTTTCTGCTTTGCAAGAATTTTCTTCTCTGTTCTCTTTGCTTATTTAATCTGTAACCTATTTACAACCCCCACTGACACCACAATGACACTGTGAAGACTTATCTGCTTTCACCTCTACATAGCGTTCTTGTCCAAGTAACCTTTTTAGGAGCTGTAGGTTAGTCTTTCAAATCATACTATAAAATTTCATTTTCCTACCTGGCACATTTGTGAAACTTTGTATGATACTTAATACATCATTTCACTTCAAGTACTTACTAATGAAACATAAAATAGTTTAGAGACTTTATCTATCAATTATGACTATCGTACTGTTGATTATTTTGACCTCTAAAGCCCTGATCAGTGAATGCCCTTTGATTCAAGGAAATACACTGAAGTTTAGAAATGTTTCTCATGGCACTGTGTCAAATCCAAATGCCTTTCATGGCAGTGTATCAAATGTATCTTCTTTTCTGTTTTGTTCTCCATCTTTTCTACTGCCAGGTTGGAAAGCTAAAATATTATTTTATAGATTTCTACCTAGAAAGAAGTGTCATAACCTTCTTTCTTTATGGCTTGTTCTGCATCATTCTTGCAGGCAAAATTAGCATGGATTTCGATGCTCATCAATAGTATCAGTATGGTCTAACCAAAATTATTCTTCCTTTAATGCATAGTGGTCTTTATAGCAACCCAGCTCTGCAACAGTCTTATAAATAGTAGTGATTGTGTTTTATTACAATTTCTCCAGTCTAGATTGATTATACAATATCCAAAATCTACAATGAAAGTGAATCATTTAAAAGTAAGCTGACTGTTCAATGCATGTTCACCATTTTCTTTAAATATAGCTTGGTGTAAATTTTTTCATGAACTGTCAAATACACAATACTGCAGTGAAAAAAGTCATTTCTCTCTGCTGTTAAGATATTGTTTCTTCAAACTAGAACACTAGAAGGCCGATTTTTTTTTTCTTATTTTACTTCGTAAAACAGTGAGAAGAAAAACAGGATAAAGCCCATAGCAACAAGATATTTCTTTTACCATCTGTGTGATTTATGTCAAATTTAAACTGCTTGTATTTTAGAAAGGAATCTGTTTTCTGTCTTCAAAAGGATGCTATCCAACATCTCTCAGATGCTAATTTTTAGCACTTAGAGGTTCCCTTGGGCTGCTGTCAACTACGACTTATTGCAGAGGTACTTTTCTTTTTTTTTTTTTTTC
>NW_016817133.1:0-1124 GCF_001698545.2 Rhinopithecus bieti | reverse complement strand
GAGGAAAGGATCTCCTATTCAGTAAATGTTGCTGGGAAAACTGGATAGTTGTATGCAGAAAACTGAAACTGGACCCCTTCCTTATACCATATACAAAAATTAACTTGAGATGAATTAAAGATTTAAATGTAAAACCCAAAACCATAAAAACCCTAGAAGAAAAGCTAGGCAATAACATTCAGGACATAAGCATGGGCAAAGACTTCATTACTAAAACACCAAAAGCAATGGCAACAAAAGCCAAAATTGACAAACGGGATCTAATTGAACTAAAGAGCTTCTGCACAGCAAAAGAAACTATAATCAGAGTGAACAGGCCACCTAAAGAATGGGAGAACATTTTTGCAATATACCCATCTGATAAGGTCTAATATCCAGAATTTACAAGGAACTTTAGCAAATTTACAAGATAAAAACAAACAACCTCATCAAAAGTGGGCAAAGGATATGAACAGTCACTTCTCAAAAGAAGCCATTTACGTGGCCAACAGACATATAAAAAAAAGCTCAACATCACTGATCATCAGAGAAATGCAAATCAAAACCATAATGAGATGCCATCTCATGCCAGTCAGAATGGCGATTATTAAAAAGTCAAGAAACAGTAGATGCTAGCGAGGCTGTGAAAAAATAGGAATGCTTCTCACTGTTGGTGGGAATGTTAAATTCGTTCAACCGTTGTGGTGGAAGACAGTGTGACTATTCCTTAAGGATCTAGAACCAGAAATATCATTTGACCTAGCAATCCTATTACTGGGTATATACCCAAAGGAATATAATTTTCATACTAATATGACTACATTTATTTTTATATTTAGATTTTGACATGAAATATGATATTAAGCAAAAAAGAAATAGTTAATGATGTAATTTATTGCATAAAAATAAAAAATGTGTCTTAGATACAACATATATTTTTACTCTGTATTCTTCTAACATGTTTATATATATTATATAATTATGTTATATATGTGTACATACCACTAATGATGCTTTGATGCTTATGAAAAGCAAGCTAGGTAAATAAGTATTTTACCAAAGTAAATAAGATTCTATTACCTTCTCAGTATTAAAAGTGAAACAAAATATTTTAATTTTGAGACATGGTCTCATTCTGTGACCTA
>NW_016817132.1:4556-8058 GCF_001698545.2 Rhinopithecus bieti | reverse complement strand
AAAGTGGTTTCTCAGATAACTTACTTCTAGTTTTTATCCTGGGATATTCGCTTTTTTGCCATTGGCCCCAGTAAGCTCTGAAATGTCCATTTGCAGAATGGAGAAAAGCAATGTTTCAAAACTGATGAATCTAAAGAAAGCTTTAACTCTGTGAGTTGAATGCACACATCACAAAACAGTGTCTCAGGAAGCTTCTTTCTAGTTTTTATCTGAAGATGTTTCCTTTTTCACCATAGGTCTCAATGCACTCCCAAATATTCCTTTGCAGATTCTTCAAAATCAGTGTTTCAAAACTGCTGAATGAAAAGAAAGGTTTACCTCTGCAAGATGAAGGCCCACATCACAAAGCTGTTTCTCAGATAACTTCCTTCTAGTTTTAACCTGAGATACTTGCTTTTCGCCTTTGGCTTCAGTGAGCTCCCAAAAGTCCATTCACAGAATGGACAAAAAGAGGGTTTCCAAGCTGCTGAGTCCAAAGTAAAGTTTAACCCTGTGAGGTGAAGGAACATCTCGCAAAGCAGTTTCTCAGAAGCTTTCTTTCTAGTTTGATTTGAAGATATTTCCTTTTTCATCATAGGCCTCAATGTGCTTCCAAATGTCCCTATGCAGTTTCTACAATAACAGTGTTTCCAAAGTGCTGAATGAAAAGGAAGTTTTGACTCTTTGAAACTGAATGGAAACATCACAAAGCTGTTTCTCAGAAAGCTTCTTTCTATCTATTACATGAAGATGTTTCCTTTTTCACCGTAGGATTCAATGCACTCCCAACTATGCCATCACAGATTCTACAAAAACAGTGTTTCCAAATTGATGAATGATAAGAAAACTTTCCTTAGTGTTTAGTGATCACAATTATAACTTGTGTGAGAATATATCTCATTGTGTTTTTTATTTCTCTGATGGCGAGTGATGATGAACATTTTTATGTGCCTGTTTGTTGCATAAACATCTTCTTTTAAGAAGTGTCTGTTCACACCCTTCACCCACTTTTCAATGGGTTTGTTTGTTTTTTCTTGTAGATTTGTTTGAGTTCTTTGTAGATTCTTGATGTTAGCCATTTTTCAGATGAGTAGATTGCAAAAACAGTTTTCCCATTCTGTAGGTTGCCAGTTCACTCTGATGATAGTTTCTTTTGCTGTGCAGAAGCCCTTTAGTTTAATTGAACCCAATTTCTCATCTTTGACTTTTGTTGCTCTTGGTTTTGGTGTTTTAGACACGATGTCCTTGCCCATGCCTATGCCCTGAATGGTATTGCCTAGGTTTTCTTCTAGGGTGTTTATGGTTTTAGGTCAAACAATTAACTATTTAATCCAACTTGAATTAATTTTTGTATAAGGGATCCAGTTTCAGTGTTCTACATATGGCTAGCCAGTTTTCCCAGATTCATTTACTAAATTGGGAATCTTTCCCCATTTCTTATTTTTTCAGGTTTATCAAAGATCAGATGGTTGTAGATATGTGGTATTGTTTCTGAGGGCTTTGTTCTGTTCCACTGGTCTATGTCTTTGTTTTGGTACCAGTACCATGGTGTTTTCATTACTGTAGACTTTTAGTATAATTTGATGTCAGGTAGTGTGATTCCTCCAGCTTTGTTCCTTTGGTGTAGGTTTGTCTTGGCAATGCAGGCATTTTTGGTTCCATATGAACTTTAAAGTAGTGTTCTCCTATTCTGTGAAGAAAGTCATTGGTAGCTTGATGGGGATGGCATTAAATCTATACATTACTTTGGGCCATGTGGAGATTTTCATGTTGATTCCTCCTATCCATGAGCATGGAATGTTCTTATATTTGCTTGTGTTCTCTTTTATTTCATTGAGCAATGGTTTGCAGTTCTCCTTGAAGAGGCCCATCACATCCCTTGTAATTTGGATTCTTAGGTATTTTATCCTCTTTGAAGCAATTGTGAATGGGAGTTCACTCATGATTTGGTTCTCTGTTTGTCTGTTATTGGTGTAGAGAAATGCTTGTGAGTTTTGCACATTGATTTTATATCCTGAGACTTTGCTGAAGTTGCTTATCAGCTTAGGGAGATTTTGGGCTGAGAAGATGGGGTTTTCCAAATACACAATCATGTCATCTGCATACAAGGACAATTTGACTTCCTCTTTTCCTAATTGAATACGCTTTATTTCTTTCTCGTGCCTGATTGCCCTGGCCAGAATTTCCAATACTATGTTGAATAAGAGTGGTGAGAGAGGGCATCCCTGTCTTTTGCCAGTTTTCAAAGGGTATGCTGGAAAGGATGTGGAGAAATAGGAACACTTTTAGACTGTTGGTGGGAATGTAAACTAGTTCCACCACTGTGGAAGACAGTGGGGCAATTCCTCAAGGATCTAGAACCAGAAATACCATTTGACACAGCCATCCCATTACTGGGTATACACCCAGAGGATTATAAATCCTGCTACTATAAAGACACATACATGTATATGTTTATTGTGGCACTAATCACAATAGCAAAGACTTAGAACCAACCCAAATGTCCATCAATGATAGACTGTATTAAGAAAATGTGGCACGTATACATCATGGAATACTATGCAACCATAACAATGGATGAGTTCATGTCCTTTGTAGGGACATGGATGCAGCTGGAAACCATCATTCTCAGCAAACTATTGCAAGGCCAAAAAACCAAGTACCACATGCTCTCACTCATAGGTGGTAAATGAGCAATGATAACACTTAGACACAGGAAGGGGAATATCACACAACCAGGCCTGTTGTGGGGTGGGGGGAGGGGTACGGATAGCATTAGGAGATATACCTAATGTAAATGACAAGTTACTGGGTGCAGCACACGAACGTGTCACATGTGTACATATGTAGCAAACGTGCCTGTTGTGCACGTCTATCCGAACACTTAAACTATAATAAAAATAGAAAAAGTTTTATCAAAAAACCAAAGCCTGCCCATTAAAATATCTAAATTTAAAATAATAAATCCTTCTACTTTTAGAGAGGAAGAATATATTATATTAGTCTTTCATTTTCTAATTATAAAACAATCTAGTCTTCCCTTAGAAGTGATGTAGGGGTATAATATTTATCTTTTACGTCAATAAAAATATTTTTTGAGAAATTAAACTTGAAGCAGAAATGACTGCTTTAAAACCCAATGCTTGAAATTTTCCATCAGAAAAAAAAGACTCAAAATTAAAATTGAGATAATTTGAATATATTTTTTATTTCAATGAACTAATCAGTGTTCTAAATAATTTCTGGTGCTTTTGGTATGCAATTAAAATGTAAAAGACCAAGTGTCCTTCTAAACCTGTTTCATAATCTTTAACGGTACCAAGCTATTTTCCCAACATGTGTATTTTACTTGGTCGAATGTAAAGTCAATATTAAAGGCCCAGGAAAATTGCTTTAAAACACATTTTTAAAGTCACGTTGTAAAAGGTAACATTGAAACAGAGATAAAAGGTCTAGTTTTTGTTAAAAGTAGAAAGAAATAGAATAGATGACATTTAACATCCTAAATCCACTTGTGACTTTG
>NW_016817132.1:0-2390 GCF_001698545.2 Rhinopithecus bieti | reverse complement strand
AATATCCATTCACAGATTCTACAAAAACAGTGTTTCCAAACTGCTGAATCAAAAGAAAGTTTAACTCTGTGAGATGAAAACACACATCCCAAAGCAGTTTCTCAGAAAACTTCTTTCTAGTTTTATCTGAAGATGTTTCCTTTTCAACATGGGCCTCAAATCACTCCCAAATATCCCTTTTCAGATTCTACAGAAAAAATGTTTCCGAACTGCTGAATGAAAAGAGATATTTACCTCTATGAGAGGAATGCACACATCACAAAGGGGTTTCTCAGAGGGCGTCCTTCTTGTTTTTATCTTGGGATATTCACTTTTTCACCATTGGCCTCCAAGACCTCCCAAATGTCCATTTGCAGAATGGACAAAACAGTTTTCCAAACTGTTGCATCCAAACCAAGGTTTAACTCCGTGAGATGAGTGCATACATCAACATTCATTTTCTCAGAAAGATTCTTAAGAGTTTTTATCTGAAGTTGTTTTCTTCTTCACTTCAGTCCCCAATGTGCTCCCAAATATCCCTTCATGGAGTCTACAAAAACAGTGTTTCTAGACTGATGAATGAAAAGAAAGATTTTCCTCTCCGTGATGAAAGTACACATTGCAAAGGGGTCTGTCAGAGGGCTTCCTTCCAGTTTTGTATTGGGATATTCAGTTTTTAACCATTGGCCTCAATGAGTTCCCAAATGTCCATTTGCAGAATGCACAAAAACAGTGTTTCCAAACTGCAGAATCCAAAGAAAAGTTTAACTGTGAGATGAATGCACACATCACAAAGCAATTTCTCATAAAGCTTCTTTCTAGCTTTATTGTGTGGTTGTTCCTTTTTTCACCATAGGCCTCAATGCACTCTCTAACACCCCTTTGCAGATTCTCCAAAAACAGTGTTTCCAAACTGCTTAATGAGAAGAAAAGCTTAATTCTGTGAGATTAATGTACCCATCACAGAACAGTTTCTCAGTTAGCTTCCTTCTAGTTTTATTCTTGGATGTTCACTTTTCACCATTGACCTCATTGAGCTCCAAAACGTCCATTCATAGAATGGACAAAAATAGTATTCCAAACTGCTGAATCCAAAGAAATGTTTAACACTGTGAGATGAATGTGTACATCACAAAGTGGTTTCTCAGATAGCTTCCTTCTAGTTTTTACCTTGGGTTATTCACTTTTTCACCATTAGCCAAAATGAGCTCCCAAATATCCATTCACAGTTTCTACAAAAACAGTGTTTCCAAACTGATGTATCAAAAGAAAGTTTAACACTGTCAGATGAATGCACACATCAAGAAGCAGTTTCTCAGAAAGCTTCTTTCTGGTTTTTATCCGAAGATGTATCCTTTTTCAACATAGGCCTCAATGCACTCCCAAATATGGCTTCACAGATTCTACAAGAACAGTGTTTCCAAACTGCTCAAAGAAAATAAAGGTTTACCTCTGTGACATGGATCCACGCATCACAAAACTGTTTCTCAGATAGCTTCCTTCTAGTTTTATCATGGGATGTTCGTTTTCTGCCATTGGCCTCAATGAGCTCCCAAATGTCCATTTGCAGAATGGACAAAAACAATATTTCCAAACTGCTGAATCCAAAGAAAAGTTTACCTCTGTGAGATGAGTGCACACATCACAAAGCAATTTCTCAGAAAACTTCTTACTAGTTTTTGTCTGAAGATGTTTCCTTTTCAACTTAGACCCCAATGCAATCCCAAATATCCCTTCGCAGATTTTACAAAACAGTGTTTCCAAACTGTTGAATAAAAAGAAAGGTTAAACTCTGTGAGATGAATGCAAACATGACAAAGCAACTTCTCAGATAGCTTCCTTCTTGTTTTTATTCTGGGATAATCGATTTTTGCCATTGTTCTCAATGAGCTCCAAATGTACACTAACAGAATGGACACAAAGAATATTTCCACATTGCTGAATAAAAAAAAAATTTACTGGGTAACATGAATGCACACATCCCAAAGCAGTTTCTCAGAATGCTTCTTTCTAAGTTTTATCTCAAGTTGCTTTCTTTTTCAACTTAGACCTCAATGCGCTCCCAAATATCCCTTTGCAGTTTCTACAAATACAATGTTTCCAAGCTGTGGAATGAAGAGAAAGATTTAACTCTGTGAGTTGAATGCACACATCACAAATCAGGTTCTCAGATAGCTTCCTTCCAGTTTCTATACTGGAATATTTGCATTTTGCCACTGGCCTCAATGAATTCACTAATGTCCTTTTCAGAATGGACAAAAACAGTTTTTCCAAACTGCAGAATTCAAACAAAGATATAACTGTGAGATGAATACAGACATTACAAAGCAGTCTCTCAGAAAGCTTCTTTCTAATTTTATGTAAAATGTTTCCTTTTTTACCATAGGTCTCATTGTGCACTATAACACCCC
>NW_016817131.1:0-945 GCF_001698545.2 Rhinopithecus bieti | reverse complement strand
AAGTTACAAGATTCTTTTCAAGGATCAGTTTTGTAGAACTATTTTCAATTGAAATCTGCAAAGGGATATTTAGGAGTGCACTGAGGGGAAAACTGAAAAAGGAAATATCCTCAGAAAAAAACTAGAAAGAAACATTCTGCGAAACTGCTTTGTGATGTGTGAATTCATCTTACGAAATTATACTGTTCTTTTCATTGAGCAGTCTATTAACACTGTTTTCGTGGGATCTGTAATAAGATATTTGGGAGCACATTGAAGCCTATGGTGACAAAAGAAATATCCTCAGAAAAAAAACAAAAAGGAGCTTTCTGTGATACTTCCTTGTGACACGTGAATTCATCTCACAGTGTAACACCGTTCCTTTCATTAAGAAGTTTGCTAACACTTTTTTCCTGAAATCTGCAATGGTATATTCGTGAGTGCATTGAGGACTATTGTGAAAAAAGATATATCCTCAGAGAAAACCTAGAAAGAAGCTTTCTGAGAAACAGCTTTCTGGTGTGTGACTTCATCTCACAGAGTTACACTGTTCTTTTCATTGAGCAGTTTCCTAACACTGTTTAGTTGGAATTTGCAGTGGGATATTTAGGAGCACGTTGAAGCTTACGGTGACAAAGGAAATATCCTCAGACAAAAACTAGAAAGAAGCTTTCTGAAAAACTGCTTTGTGATTTGTGAATTCATCTTACACAGATACAGGTTTCTTTTCATGGAGCAGTTTGGTAGCACTGTTTTTATGGAATCTGCAATGAGATATTTTGGATCGCATTGAAGCCTATGGTGACCAATGAAATATCCTCAGATAAAAACTAGAAAAAAAGATTTGTGAGAATCTGCTTTGTGATTTGTGAATTCATCTCACAGATTTGCACTAGTCGTTTCATGGAGCAGTTTGGTAGTACTGTTTTGGGGAATCTTAGAAGTGATATTTCACATCACATTGAA
>NW_016817130.1:0-526 GCF_001698545.2 Rhinopithecus bieti | reverse complement strand
TCTCACAGAGTTACAGGATTCTTTTCTTGGAGCAGTTTGCTAACACTGCTTTTGTGGAATCTGCAATAGAATAGTTGGAAGTGCATTGAAGCCTACGGTGACAAAGGAAATATCTTCAGATAAAAACAAAAGAGAAGCTTTCTGAGAAACTGGTTTTTGATGTGTGAATTAATCTCCCAGATTTACTCCTTTCTTTTCATGGTGCATTATGCTAACTCTATTTTCGTTTAATCTGCAAAGGGATATTGAGACCCACTGTGAAAAAATAAATATGCTCAGACAAAATTTAGAAAGAGTCTTTCTGAGAAACTGCATTGCAATGCGTGAATTCACCTCACAGTGTTGCACTGTTCTTTTCATTGAGCTCTTTGCTAACTCTGTTTCCTTGGAATCTGCAGTGGGATATTGCATAGCGCTTTGAAGTTTAATTTGACAGAGGAAATATCCTCATACAAAAACTAGAAAGAAACGTTCTGAGAAAGCTATTTGTGATGTGCTAATTCATCTCACAGAGTTACACGATTCT
>NW_016817129.1:0-1262 GCF_001698545.2 Rhinopithecus bieti | reverse complement strand
TAGCAAGCGGCTACATGAAGGGGTTGTGAAATATTGTGAGATGAATTTACACATCACAAAGCAGTTTCACAGAAACCTTCTTTCTGGGTTTCATCTAAGGATATTTTATCTGAAGATATTTCCTTTGCCACCATAGACCTCATAGCGATAAAAACTACCCCTTCTCAGATTGCACAAAAAATAGTTCTAGCTATTTAGTGTAAGTCTGTGAGATGAATTTACACATCAGAAAGCAGTTTCTCAGAGAGCTTCTTTCTGGTTTTTATCTGAGGATATTTCCTTTGTCACCACTGGATTCAAAGAAATAAAAAATACCCCTTCTCAGTTTCCACAAAAAAGTTCTAGCAAACTTCTCCAAGAAAGAATAGTGTAACTCTATGAGATGAATTCACACATCACAAAGCAGATTCTCAGAAAGCTTCCTTGTGGTTTTATCTGAGGATATTTCCTTTGTCACCATAGGCCTCAAAGCAATAAAAACTACCCCTTCTCAGATTGCACAAAAAAGGTTCTAGCAAACAGCTCCATGAACGTGTAGTGTAACTCTGTGGGATGAATTCACACAGCACAAAGCAGTTTCTCAGAAATCTTCTTTCTAGTTTTTATCTGAGGAGATTTCCATTCTCACCATTGGATTCAATGCTATCCAAAATATCATTTCTGAGATTCCACAAAAACAGTTCTGGCAAACTGCTCCATGAAAGACTAGTGTAACTCTGTGAGGTGAGTTCACATATCACAAAGAAGTTTCTCAGAAAGCTTCTTTCTTGTTTTTATCGGAGGATATTTCTGGCCTCAATGCACTCCCGTATAGCTCATTGTAGATTCTGTGAGAAAAGTGTTAGCAAACTTCTCAATGAAAGCAATGGTGTACCTCTCTGAGATGAATTAACAGAAAACAAAGCAGTTTCTGATAAGGCTTCTCTCAAGTTTTTATCTGAGGATATTTCTTTTATTTTATTTTATTTTTTATTTATTTATTTATTTATTTATTTATTTATTTATTTTGAGACGGAGTCTTGCTCTGTCGCCCGGGCTGGAGTGCAGTGGCCGGATCTCAGCTCACTGCAAGCTCCGCCTCCCGGGTTCACACCATTCTCCTGCCTCAGCCTCCCGAGTAGCTGGGACTACAGGTGCCCGCCAGGTTGCCCGGCTAGTTTTTTGTATTTTTAGTAGAGACGGGGTTTCACCATGTTAGCCAGGATGGTCTTGATCTCCTGACCTCGTGATCCGCCCGTCTCGGCCTCCCAAAGTGCTGGGAT
>NW_016817128.1:0-1074 GCF_001698545.2 Rhinopithecus bieti | reverse complement strand
CCTAGGCTGGTCTCCAACTCCTGGCTTCCAGCAGTCCTCCTGCCTCAGCCTCCCAGAAGTGCTGGGATTACAGGCATGGGCCACGATGCCCAACAAAGTTCTTTCTTTTTGGCAAAATAAGATCTTCCAGGTTCATCTTGCTTTTTCCAGTCTCAACCCTGGAAATCAGCTGTTTCTCCAAGGAGTTCTGATTCTTTTGGCAGAGAATATTATTTAGAAGCTAAGATCTGGGTGCTGAGTGTACTCATTGTTGTGGGACTGTTATTGCTTATAGGCCCACTTAGCAGACAGAGCTAGAAAACATAGGCCGGGTGTGGTGGCTCACACCTATAATCCCAGCAGTTTGGGAGGCCAAGGCAGGTGGATCACCTGAGGTCAGGAGTTGGAGACCAGCCTGGCCAACATCGTAAAACCCCCATCTCTACCAATAATACAAAAATTAGCCGGGCATGGTGGCACGTGCCTATAATCCTAGCTACTTGGGAGGCTGAGGCAGGAGGATCGCTTGTACTCAGGAGATGGAGGTTGCAGTGATCTGAGATCGTGCCATTGCAGTCCAGCCTGGCAACAAGGTGAAACTCTGTCTGAAGAAAAAAAAAAAAGAAACATATATTTACAAATATATATATGCATATACACATACATGTACACACGTGTTACATATACACACATATACATGTATGTAAGTTTACAGATATAATATATTTATTGATCTCTCAATTTCTCTTTCTCTCACACAAACACACACACACACACACACACGAATTCATATGTATTTGTCTCCATCCAGTTCCCAACCGATAGCACAGGGATTATTCTAGCCTCTTTCCATATTTTTAACCCCCTTCCCCAAGTCTGAAAAACTTGCCTTATGTTATCCACAGTATATTTGCTTATTGTTCAATCCTAGCATTTACAGATAGTAGTTTCAGAATTGTTAACTCACTGCAATAAACAAACCTACCAAACTAGAGTTTAACATTTATTTGTAGTTCCTTATGTCTTTAACCTAAAGGTATATCTATAGTTCGAATACTATGTTTGGAAATTACTTGCATGTGTTCATACCCCTTC
>NW_016817127.1:0-416 GCF_001698545.2 Rhinopithecus bieti | reverse complement strand
CTCTTTCTTCTTTCTTTTCTCTCTCTTTCTTTCTTTCTTTCTCCTTCCTTCTTCCCTTTCTTTCTTCTTTCTTTTTTCCTTTTTCTTTCTTTCTTTCTTTCTTTCTTTCTTTCTTTCTTTCTTTCTTTCTTCTTTCTTTTCCTTCCTTCCTTCCTTCCTTCCTTCCTTCCTTTTTTCCTTCCTTCCTTTTCTTTCTTTCTTTCTTTCTTTCTTTCTTTCTTTCTTTCTCTCTCTTTCCTTCCTTCCTTCTTCCCTTTCTTTTTCTTTCTTTCCTTCCTTCCTTCTTCCCCTTCCTTCCTTCTTTCCTTCTTTCCTTCCTTCTTTCCTTCCTTCCTTCCTTCCTCTTTCTCTCTTTCTCTTTCTTTCTTTCTTTCTTTCTCTTTCTTTCTTTCTTTCTTTCTTTCTTTCTTTCTTTC
>NW_016817126.1:0-1727 GCF_001698545.2 Rhinopithecus bieti | reverse complement strand
CCCGGCCTCCCAAAGTGCTGGGATTACAGGCTTGAGCCACCGCGCCCAGCCTTATATATATTTTTTTAATAAGATGGAGTCTTGCTATGTTGCCCAGACTGGTCTCAAATTCCTGGGCTCAAGCCATCCTCCCACCTCAGCCTCCCAAGTAATTAGCGATGACAGACATGAGCCACCCACCCAGCTTGCCCCACCATTTTAGATCATTCAACTGTCACAGATGCCTGTCCCTATTTGGCCTCCTCTACTCTCCCCTAACTTGTGCAGAGGAATCACATCTTGCATAGCTCTGTCCACCGCCATTGCACCTACCACACGTTATACTCAAAGCAGATGCTTGAAACACTTTTCTGGCTCGTTTCCACCTTTACCTTTTCATTTTGTAGACCATCTCGGGGACCAACTTCCACAATTTTCACTCGCTTTGGTAAAGTGTCCACAGATGAGGTGCTGACCTTTGGTTTAAAAGAGGAAACAAAAAGTATGAGGAAGAGATTGCCACAATTCCCAGGGAGACCAATATGAAAGATGGATCTGTCTTCACTAATAATGACACAAGAAGAAATATTTCTCACCATTTAATTCACATTTGGTCTATTTTAGAATTAAGAACAAAAAAAATATTTCACTTAGTAACAGGAACAAGCAAGAGATTCACACTCCCAGTACAGGTTCTCCTCTGAAGTCTGGACTCCTTTTCCACTGCCTACCTGACAGCTCTATTTGCATCTCTTCAATTTAGCAGTCCTGAAACAGAACTCTATTTCTCCTAAAGCCCGTCTGACTCCATCCTTTCCATCTCTGTAAAAGGCATCGCATGTACCCTACTGCTTAAGCCAGAACTTCATTCATCCCTTTCACCTATTCACCATGGCCTACAGGACTTTGTATGCTGCTGTACGTACGTCAGAAGTAGTTTAAAAAGGCCGGGCATTGCAGTGGGGGCAGTGGCTCATGCCTGTAATCCCAGTACTTTGGGAGGCTGAGGCAGGCGATCACTTGAGGTCAGAAGTTTGAGACCAGCCTGACCAACATGGTGAAACCCCGTCTCTACTAAAAATATACAAAAAATAGCCAGGTGTGGTGGTGCACGCCCGTAATTCCAGCTACTCAAGAGGCTAAGGCAGGAGAATCGTTTGAACCAGGGAGGCGGAAGTTGCAGTGAGCCAAGATCGTGCCACTGTACTCCATCTTGGGTGACAGAGCAAGACTCCATCTCAAAAAAAAACAAAAAACAAAAAACAGAAAACAAAAGGCCAGGCACTGTGGCTCATGCCTGTAATCCCAGCACTTTGGGAGGCCAAGGCAGGCAGATCACTTGAGGCTAGAGGTTCGAGACCAGCCTGGCCAACATGAAGAAACCCTGTCTCTACTAAAAATAGAAAAATTAGCCAGGTGCTGTGGAATGGACCTGTAGTCCCAACTACTCAAGAGGCTGAGGTGGGAGAATCGCTTGAGCCCAGAAGGTCGAGGCTGCAGTGAGCTATGACTGTGCCACTACACTCCAGCCTGGTCAACAGAGCAAGACCATCTCAAAAAAAAAAAAAATTAACTGACTCTATATATCACTTGATGCTTTCCAATTAAAAAAAGAAAAGAAAAGACTCTGTATGAGTTGGCTCCTCTGACCTCCTGGAATCATCACTTGCCCCTACTGTCCACTCCCAACCTTCACCCAACAGGTTGCTAAGCTCCCTGCCTTCTCTTCTTTCTGCCCCAAGGCTGCT
>NW_016817125.1:0-525 GCF_001698545.2 Rhinopithecus bieti | reverse complement strand
TGCTGGACAAGGAGGGGTCCACCGTGATGATGCTGAGAACCGGGGAAGAGGACAGAGAAGTCCTGCAGGATTAGATCTGGCACCAGGAGGCCTTTGGTGCCCGGGACAGGGGCGGGGTCTCACCCGACTGTCCAGCTCCGCCCCGTCCTCAGGCTGTGTGTCCTTCACGGCAGCATCTGCTGGGCCAGAGCAAGGGGTTCGTCTCCTGGGAAGGACCCCTGAGACCTCTCAGTCCTGCCGGCCCCTGCCCAGCTCCAGACGGGGCCACTGAGATGCAGGGAGGGGCTGCAATGTCCCTGAGGTCCCACAGTGTGGAGTGAGATCATCTCACCCTGAGCCCCAGACCCTTTCCAGCCTGTGTCCCTTTCCCCTTTGCCACAGAAACTTTGGGGCCTCCATCTCCCTCCTGGCTGGTCACCTCCCCCATCTCCTCCTGGCTGGTCGCCTCCCCCATCTCCTCCTGGCTGGTCGCCTCCCCATCTCCTCCTGGCCTGGCTGGTCACCTCTTCCTGTCACTCACAGAGG
>NW_016817124.1:0-1475 GCF_001698545.2 Rhinopithecus bieti | reverse complement strand
GAATAGTGAAATATATTGAAATAAAATCGAGGAAGAAGTTTTCCAAGCATTTGCTCTCTGATATGTGCATTCACTTCACAGAGTTAATGCTTACTCTATGTTGCCCCGTTTTGAAACTCTATCTTTGAAGAATCTGTGAAGGGATATTTAGTGAAGCCTGGAAGCTTGTGGTTAGAGAGGAAACGTCTTCTGATGAAACCTGCAGAGAAAGGTTATGAGCAACTGCTTCGGGATGTGTGTATTTGTCTCATAGAGTTATACCATGTTTCGGATTGAGAAGCTTGAAATCACTGTTTTTGTGGAATCTGAGGAAAGACATTTGGGCACAATCCTTAGAATATGGAGAAAGAAATATCCTCAGTAAAATCCGGAAGGAAGCTTTCTGTGAAACTGCTCTGTGTCGGCTTAATTCCTCTCACTCAGATAAGCCTCTCTTTCCATTGATTAGTTTTCTAGCCCTGTGTATGTTTAGTATGTGATGGGATATTCGGGAGCACTTTGAGGCTAACAATGAAAAAGTAAATTGGAGAGAAGCTTTCCGAGGAAGAGCTTTGTGACATGTGCATTCCAGTCACAGAGTTATACCTCTCTTCTCATACAACGTCTGGGAAAACCTTTTGGAGAAACAAGTACCAAGTGATATTCGGGAGCATGTTGATGCCTATGGTGAAAAGGGAAATAGCCACAGACAAAAAATGGAAAGAAGCTTTCTAGGAAACGACTCAGTGATATGTGTAATCATCTCACATAGATAAAGCTTTATTTAAATTACGCAGCTTGGAAACTGTCATGGACGGATCCACGAAGGGACCTTTGGGAGCACCTTCTGGACTATGGTGAAAAAGGAAATATCTTCAGATAAAAACTGAAAGGAAGTTTTCTGTGAATCTGCTTGTTGCTATGTTTATTCATCTCACGTAGATGAAGTTTTCTTTACATTACGCAGCTGGGAGACTCCCTCGTGGATGGATCCTCGAAGGGATATTTGGGATCACATGCGAACCTATGGTTAAAGAGGAAATATATTGAGATAAAAACTGCAGAGAAGCTTTCTGAGAAACTGCTTGGTGATGTGTGCATTCAACTCAGGGAGTTATAACTTTCTTCTCATAAGGCACAGTTTGAACACTGTTCCTGTAAAACCAAAAGAGTGGTATTCGGAGCATTTTGAAAACTATGGCAAAAAGTGAAATGTCATCCCATAAAAAACAGAAAGAAGTACTCGAAGAAATTGTTCTCTGACATGCCCATCCTTATCACAGGGTTAAAGCTTACTCTACACTTCCCAGTTTGAAAGTCAGCCTTTGAGGGTTCCTCGAAGAGATAGTAAATGGCGACTGGAGGCCTGTGATAGGAAAGGAAATGTCTTCCTTCGAAAATCAGAGAGAAGCTTCCTGCCCAACTCGTTTGAGATGTTTGTATTCATCTCATACAGTTACATCATTCTTTGGGTTGAGCAGTTTGAAATCACTGTT
>NW_016817123.1:0-941 GCF_001698545.2 Rhinopithecus bieti | reverse complement strand
GCAGTTTTCAGCCTCTTGGTATTCAGTGAAACCTTTATATCCTTTACCGTCCTCAATCTTCAGGAAAAGCAGAACGAACTAATGATCTTTTAAAACACACCTCACCAAGCTCAGTCACCAACTTAAAAAAGACTAGACAATATTTTACCACTTTCCCTTCTCAGAATTCAGGCCTGTCCTCGGAATGCGACAGGTTCCAGCCCGTTTGAGCTCCTGCGTGGACACTCCTTTTTATTAGGTCCCAATCTTATTCCAGTCACCAGCCCAACTTGAACTACACCCCAAAACTTAGAGCCTAAAAACTCACCAAGCAAGTAATTACGCTGAACCCCCTTAGGCTCTCTCTAATTAGATGTCCTAGGTCCTCCCAATTCCTAGTCCTTTAATATCTGTTTTTTCTCCTTCTCTTATTCAGACCTTGTATCTTCCTTCAATTCATACAAAACCACATCCAGGCCATCACCAATCATTCTATACGACAAATGCTCCTTCTAACCACCCCACAATATCGCCTCTTGCCACAAAAGCTTCCTTCAGCTTAATCTCTCCCACTCTAGGTTCCCATGCCCCCCTAATCCCACTTGAAGCAGCCCTGAGAAACATCACCTGTTATCTCTTCATATCACCCCCCAAAAATTTTTGCTGCCCCAACACTTCAACACTATTTTATTTTTCTTATTAATATAAGAAGACAGGAATGTCAGGCCTCTGAGCCAAAGCTAAACCATCACGTCCCCTATGACCTGCACGTACACATCCAGATGGCCGGTTCCTGCCTTAACTGATGACATTCCACCACAAAAAAAGTGAAAATGGCTGTTCCTGCCTTAACTGATGACATTACCTGGTGAAATTCCTTTTCCTGGCTCATCCTGCCTCAAAAGCTCTCCCACTGAGCACCATGTGACCCCCCCCCACCCCTGCCCTCTAGAGAACAACCC
>NW_016817122.1:20058-20835 GCF_001698545.2 Rhinopithecus bieti | reverse complement strand
TCTTTCCTTTATAAATTACCCAGTCTTGGGTATGTCTTTATTAGCAGTGTGAAAACAGACTAATACAGAAGTAAAACTTAAGTTATTTGTGCCCCCCTCCCCCAACAAAAACTATACTAGCTCTCTCTGGCCCATTCTTTGACACAACCCACAAAGCCTTCCTTCTGCATATCATCTCCCATCATTCCCTTTGCTGTCTCTTCCACCAGTGTAAGCTGTGCCCCAGCATTTGTGGCCATCTCACAGCCTGTTCCTGTGCTATGTTCCGCCATGTCTGCTGCCTTTGCATCAAACAACAGTGCTTCTTCCTGAATGCCCTAATCTCACTTGTCTGCCCAGAGAAATTTCATTTTCTCTCCGAAGTCCACTCAAACATCAGTTTCATTGGGAATCCAATCTTGACTCCCCAAGGCTTAACTGCCCCTCCACTGTGGCTCCCAGAATGCATTGCACACCCTTCTGTTGCACACTCACCATGATGTCCTCTAAATGACCTGGTAACAAGTCTCTCTCCCAGCTCCTCAAAAGCAAGGACTAATAGCTAATGTTTATTGAGTGCCTACTATGAACCATACTCTATGCCAAGCATTATATTCATATATATACACATATATAAAATAGTAGTAACCATCCTATAGGGTTAAGATTAAATGATATTATATATAATAACATATAGAAGTTATATATAATTTAATATATACTTATATATTACATATTGATATATATTATATAAATATTATATTATATATTATACGTATAATTTATAATATATAAATG
>NW_016817122.1:3119-15262 GCF_001698545.2 Rhinopithecus bieti | reverse complement strand
ATAACTTACATGTACCAAATATTAGACAATAAAACGTTTTTAAGTGAATAATCTAAACGATTTCTATTTCCCAATAGAATATTGTAAATGTGATTATAATTAATAATATATTAAATTATTATAAGTATTAGTTATAATTAATAACTCAAATGTCGTAAGTTCCCATATAACATATGCAATTTAGTTCTCAAGTTGGCATTCAGGACCTTAAGAAAGCAATGGTAGCTTAGTGATAATGAATATTTATATAGTGAGAAGTGACATTCAAAATATTTAACAACTTACTTGGTTATGTAAATTAACGTATAAATAAAAAAATCCCGCCATCTGCTTGTCTGTCTGCTTTCTGTTCATTTCTCTCTCAGACCAGTCGGGCAGAGACTGCTATTCCTAACAGTGGCCACACGATGGCGGCTCTAAGAAGATGTGCCAGCTAGTAGTGGGCAGCCACAGCCTTCTAGCTGTCCCCTCTGACCAGAGTCCTGTAGGAACAACGGCCAGTATGGAGGACCCACGGCAGACTGGCAGACTGGCTGACTGGCCAGAGGGAAGGCAGGATGCCTCCCTGAGGTGGCCTGGCCTTTGAATAAAGATTTGAAGACAATGGGAGCATAAACCAGGCAGGTCACTTGGGGAAGTTTTCCAAGAGAAAGCGAACCCCAGGTATAAATATCTCCAGAGCAGAGCCTGTCCGATGTGCTCTGCAAACACGAAGGCGGCCAGTGTGGCTGGAACAGAAGGAGGGAGGAAGAGGGAGAGTAGCAGGAGTTACGGGCAGAAAGATAACAGACCTTAAGGCCATTATAAATAATTTGGTTCTTTCTCTGAGTGAGATGGGATGTTGATAAAAGCTTTTGAGCAAAGAACTGACACGATGTGATTGTAAAAAGTCTTAAAATTGCTACAATATTATATTTAGAATAGACTGAAGGGGGGTAAGAACAAAGCAGGGAGGCCAATGAGGAATGTATTCCCATAATCCAGGTGGGAGATAGTAGTGGTATGAACAAGGGTGGTAAATTCCATCCCCTGCATTCAACACCATAGAAATGTGATTAAAACCATGAGATTAGATGTTATCACCAAGCAAGTGAGCAAAGATGGAGAAAAGAGAACAGAAAAGGTGCAAGGACTGAGCCTTGGGGCATGCCATCATTAAGAGATATAGGAGATGAGGAGAAACCAGCAAGGATTTGAGCAGGAGTTGCCCACCTTCCCCAAGACAAGCCACCACCAACCAGAATTTGGTGTCTGTCATTCTCATGAATGTCTTTACACTTACACTGCAAATGGATGGACCGCCAAACAATGTGTAGAATTGTTCTGCATGAGTTTCAACTTTATTTATATCATATATCATACTTGATATATTTTCCCAAGTTGTATTTTTCTGCACAACCTAATACTTGTGAAATTCATCCATGTTTATATTGCTCATTTTTCACTGCTTTATGGTATTCCTTTGTGTGAATATGCCACATTTGACTCATCTTCCTGCACAGGAATACGTAGGTTATTTTGCTTTTTCTAGTATTATAAATACTGTTATGAGCATTTTCGCTTGGGCTTCTTTATGCCTTGTGCAAGAGTTATCTAGGGTAGCTGTTCCCAAACTTTAGCATATATTACAATCACTTGCAGGTTTTATTGCACCAGATTTCTGAGCTCCACATCCAAAGTTTGATCAACAGATCTAAGGTGGGGCCTGGGAATTAGCATTTCTAACAAGATCCCCCCCCCCCCCCCCCCCCATGATGCTATTACTGCAGGTCCAAGGACCACATTTCAAGAATCACAGCACTAGAGCACATTCCAGGAGCACAGGTCATGGTCACAGGTATGCATGGACATCTGCAGCTTTTTGAGATATTGTCAAATTGCCGTGCAAAGTGGATGAGCTAATCTATCTTGCCACCAGCAATGAGTGTGTGTCCTTATTGCCAAGGCTGGATGCTGTCAGACTTTTTATTTGTGCCAAACAGATCTTAATAATGTTTTAAGGCCAGGTGCAGTGGCTCACGCCTCTAATCCCAACACTTTGGAAGGCCAAGGTGGGCAGATCACTTGAGGCCAGGAGTTTGAGACTAGCCTAGTGAACATGGCAAAACCCCATCTCTACTAAAAATACAAATAAAAAAAATTTAGTTGGGCATGGTGGTGCACACCTGTACTCCCAGCTACTCAGAAGGCTGAGGCACAAGAATAACTTGAACCTGGGAGGCAGAGGTTGCAGTGAGCCAAGATCACACCACTAAACTCCAGCCTAGGTGACAGAGGGAGACTCTGTCTTGAAAAAATAATAAAATAATAATTTTAAAATTTATCATGGTATTTTAATTACATATACCTGATACATGTAAGTAGAAAACCTCAAGAGATAACTTCCTAGCGTTAATAAGAATATTTCCAAGCTTCTTTCTTACATACAGATGGTCCTCTCAGGTTCTACAATCTGCTCAGTTACCTGCTGTTTTCCCCACCAATCCTAGGAACGAAAAATAAGTAAAGCCATTATTGAGAGGAAAGTGGATAACTTGCTTCTTTTTCATGGCAATTCATTATGTTAATTGGTTTACTGTTAGTTGTTTTTTTCCCATCAATGGTGACATAAAGCTTTACAAAAACTAGTAGGTGAGAGAGTGAGAAATTATGGCTATAGGTGGAATAACAACCTTTCCTTCACCAGCATACCCTTGCACTTTTGGGGAATAAGGAATGCCTTACCCTCCCATCAGTCATGGAAAGTTCCTTCCATTTTATGCCAGATTACAAGGAGACAAGGAACTAGTATCACGGATCTGGTTGGTGGATGCACTGTAGAAGGCATTTGACGGGTGTTGGAATTTGTAAACCACCTGTGAAAAGAAACATGCAGGAGTAATCATCATTATAAGGCAGGAGAGAAGCCAAAGACAGACACAGCATGGCTGGTTTATTAGCAGATAACACTGGAACAATGGGGATGTTGGACATGAGGGGAAATGTATTCCCCTCAGGTTTAGGGTGGACTGTACTGCTCAATGAACAATCTCATCACTACATTGAAGCTGGGTCAATGAAAACATATCTAACCATGCGCAGAGTTATTTATATGTTAGCTTAACTTAAGGCAGAAAAAAAAAAAGTCAGCATACGCAGTGCTTTTGAAAAAAGGTTTTAATGAGAAATTCTAGACCTCTAAAGGGTCTCGCTGAAATGGAAACACAGCAAGTATATACTTTGGCGAGGGCCTATCAATGGGCTTGAATGGAGCAACTGTGTTTCTAATGAGCTGCATCACGCTGGCCCTGTCCTTTAAAAGTTCTGGGATTGGTGACAACACAGAGGTGATTTAAAGAAAGATGAATAAAGTGCCAACTATGCTACCCAAGAGGGTCTGCCTGCTCCAGTGGACAAGTGTACCCTCGCTGCTATCAGCTAAGTAGCTGAATTCGTGTGCGCCGCGAGCCCGTCCCACTAGCCTTACCGCCTGGAGATTTGTTTTAGGTTTAAAATCTAGGCATTGCATTAGGACAGTTCTTAAAGGATCCCTTCTATCTAAGAGGAGTCTCACCCAAATTTAAGTGGGGCACAAGTAGGTTACTCTCGCGATCGCCAGTCGGCAAATTTTTTTCTCGTCGAGTGAGATCGTAAATACTTTTCCGCGCTTTTACAGGCACAGAGGGCAAAATCATAGGATATTACGTACGGTACTAAGAGGCTAAATTGTCCCAATTTGTATTGATGATATTCAAAAAAATAATATAGTATAAGTACAATTATTTCTTTTTTTTCTTTTCAGAGACGGATTTCAGCATGTTGGTCGGCTGGTCCTCAAATTCCAGACCTCAGTGATCCGTCCACTTCAGCCTCCAAAAGTGCTGGAATTATAGGCCCGTGAGCCAGCCATGCCGCTGAGTACATATTATTCTAATAAGAAATAGGCCTATTAATGAAAATAATGGAATTATTTGGGGTGGAAGATAAACATTTTGCTTTAATTGGGGTTTCTAGGCTTTATGCTTATCCAATTTGCAGGTTCTCAAAACTAAAAATAGAGCTACCATATGATCCAACAGCCCTACTGCTGGGTAATATCCAAAGGAAGCAAAGAGATTGATGCAGATATCTGTACTCCCATGTTTGCTTGCAGCACGTTCACCATAGCCAAGATTTGGAAGCAACCAAGTGTCCACAACAGACTGAGGATAAGAAATACTGGTACACTATACACCAATGGAGTACTATTCACCAGAAAAAAGAATGAGAGCCTGTCATTTGCACACATGGATGGAACTGGAGGTATTATGTTCAAGTGAAATAAGCCAGGCACAAAATGACAAACATTGCATGTTCTCAGTATTGTGGATCTAAAACTCACAATTGAAATCATGGAGATAGAGAGTAGAAGCATGGTTACCAGAGGCTGGGAGGGCGGTAAGGGGAATGGGGAGAAGTGGGGATGAGTATGGTAAAAAAATATATAGTTAGAAAGAATGATAAGATTCTACAGTTATTGAATAGCCAACAGGGTGACCTATAGTCATAATAATCTGGCTACATTTTAAATAAGGAACATACCATACTATAAGGGATGTTTGTACCAAAGGATAAATGCTGAGGGGATAGGTACTCCCATTTTCCCATGATGTTGATTATGCATTGCAGGCTGTATCAAAATATCTCATGTACCCATAAATTATTGTACAATTGATCATACCAACAAAATTTTTTAATTAAAAAACAAAAAAAAAACCAAATGAAGTTAGGGGCTTCCCATCATCAAACAACTTGCCAAAATTTATCTCTAAAAATTCATTCTTAGCTTCACGGCCCATACAAAAACAGGCGAGGTGAGTTTAGCCCGCAGGCATAGTGGGCACCCCTGACTTAGATGGTTGTAGTTTCAGTGATGCTTGTTATGATTAAAAGCAAGCAATTCATCTTTAAGCTTAAATTGCTAAAAATAAAACTCATAAGCCCGCAATGGTATGCAAATATCACTTTCAAGTACTTGGGAGGCTGGAAGGCAGGAGGAATGCTGAGCCCAGAAGCTTGCGAGTCTCCTAAAAAAATAAAAAAGGCAAGAGAAAAAAATATGTGTATAAATCCCATTTCTTAGAACAATTGTTTTTAACTGCATCTTTATCTCTAATAAATAATATGTCAGACTAACAATTAATTTATGATAGATTAATATGAACTAAATGCGAAATCCCAATTGTTTTGACAAGTTTGATTAACTCATACTTCTCCCCAACTGTAAGAAGTCTAAGAAATATGTCATCCTGTTTTCATTGTCCTTATTATTAGCAACTTCCTGAGCACTTACTATGTCCTAGACCTTCTATTCATCAGTTTTCCCCACGGCAACTAGGAATTTTAGCCCCATTCTCACAGATGAGGATAATGACTTAGGAGCAGATTATGTACTTGCACAAGGCTGGTCTGCTCTCGCTCTCAAACCAGCTTCTCGCTTTATAACTCTCAATCAACTAGTAGACATTACTGCGAATCAAGAAAGCGCTCGCGCTCTCTCTTTTCAAACCGAACCTACCAGCATATTTCCATACCTGCTTCCTCTTTTCTCTCAAAATTTACGCGGTATTTCAATTACGCCCTAGTGTTTTAAAAACTAAACTCTGCTGGTTGGCCTACTTTCCTGAGGACAGTTGAATTGGGAAAGCACCTCTTTGACCTCAAACTGGCTACCTGTAGTCAGGTAAATTTGGCCAAACGTCCTAAATCCGCTGGATTCACCATGCTCGCTCTCTCTAGCTCACCGAAGGACTTTTACAGGCTCGCTCCTTCAAGCTTAAGGAACCCCCGTTAAACAGAAGGAATTATCCTGGATTATTCAGGTAGAGCTCAATGTACTCACACAACCAGCCCTTAACGCATCCCACAAGCCACGCGTTGTCTAACCTTGTTTTGGCTGGAATCCAGAGAGATGCACAGAGGAGGAACGCTACGAGGGCACCTGCAGAGCAGGACGGCAGGGATAGTCGGGGTGAAGCGCGCTTCTCGCTCTGCTTGGCTCTAAGATGTAGCCCGGCGCAATGTATGAGGACTGGAATACAACCTCCCTCTGAGAACAAAGACGTAGCTTCCAGGCAATAGTCGAAGGAAGTTAAAGACCCCTACCCTACAACCGCAAACGCTCGCGCTCTGCTAAATCCCCCTCTCGCGCCGGGATTCTCCTCCCAGAGCCCTCCCCAGTAACGCGCGCCGCCCTGACACTCTTCATTTCACTCAGCTTATAGCCTCAGCGGACCCCGCTCGCGCTTCGACTAGAGAAGCTGTGCGAGATACAATAAATCTGTTGTTGTTTTTAACGCTGCTAAGGTCTCTCTCGCCGCTCTCTCGCTTCTACGTAGCAATAGAAACTAATACACTTATCCTTAAGAACCCAACATATTCTAAGTAAGAGGGAAAGATCCAGGTGGGTGCCTTGGCTCTAAATACTTGAGCTGAATCATAATAATATAACCAAAGATAATGGTGTAAATTCCTAAGAGCTTGTCCCCTTCTCTTTTGTTCTTCCCAACTCTCCTCTCTTTAAAATAACAAACTTTTAAAACATTCAGGTAAGGGCTATGCAGGGAAAATGTTCCTAACTGCTGGTAGACAAAGGTAGACAAAGCAAACCAAACAACCAATCTCTGAAACTAGAACTTAATGCAGCTTCTGAAGCTTCAACAAGAATAATGAAAACATCTTATTTCAGACACATGATCTTACCATTCCTGAGCTCCCAGGGCTCTTATTGACTCTAGGGCACGTTTGGAGCCTTGATAATACCCAGAGCTGATATTAAGCAGCTGCACCAGTAGATCCTACCAGTTGTTGATGCTGTTATTTCTTCTATTTGCTCAGGGCCCATGCCAAACCAGCTGTTAAGCATTTTGTATATCTCCCGTATTACATCCAAGTTTATTATATATTTAGTTTTACTATTCTCTAATGTAAGGCTACATGTGCTAGTTTTAATATGTGTTTGTGAACTTTTTTACACTCCTCCCATTAAGAGATGGAATCCAAATTCCTCTCCCCTTGATTATGGGTTAGCCTTACTGACTCACTTCTAAAGAATAATATGCAGCAGAAATGACAGTGTGACTTCCAAGGCTAGGTAACTAAAGGTGATACAACCTCCCCTGATGCATACAAGCATACCCTCCCACCCTCCCACCCTCCCTCTTTCTCAGAAAAGCTGCTCTTTGAAGTTTCTATATCAATCAACATGCTGTAAGAACACCCAACATACATGAAGAGGCCATATGTAGATGTTCTAATCAACAGTCAGCATCAACCGTTAGCCATGTGAGAGAGGTAGCCTTCCATATGACACCAGCCCCAGCCACTATCTGACTGGAACTACATGAAAGACCACAAATGGCCAGGTGCAGTGGCTCACACCTGTAATCCCAGTGCTTTGGGAGGCTGAGATGGGCAGATCACCTGAAGTCAGGAGTTTGAAACCAGCCTGGCCAACATGGTGAAATGCTGTCTGTACTAAAACTACAAAATTAGCTGAGCTTGGTGGCGGGCACCTGTAATCTCAGCTACTCAGGAGGCTGAGGCAGGAGAATCACTTGAATCTGGGAGACGGAGGTTGCAGTGAACTGAGATCACGCCAATGTACTCCAGCCTGGGTGACACAGCGAGACTCTGTGAAAACAAACAAACAAAAAACAAAACAAACAAAAAAACCCCACAAACAAGAACCATGCAGCTGAGCCTAGTGATCCCCAGAACCATGAGAGAGAAAATAATTACTGCTGTTTCAATACTCGAAATTTGGGGAGGTTTGTCACACAGCAATAGATAAATGGAGTGCTGAAAAGTTGGCTATCCACAGACTAAGTCCAACCCAATGGGCTGAATCTTCCCAGAAAACTGTTTTGCTTGCCGAACACAATGGCTTAACAAACGATTGAACTGGAATTTATTTAAGTGGTGTGTGTAGTTACTAGTTTTCCACAGTCCCCACCACTCCCTGTTGTTTACACCCATGTAGGTCAACCATTTGTTAACTGGCTGGCCCCTGAAGGCATCTGAGTTTGCACAGCTTATCTCCCAACAAGATTTTAAGTTGCTTATGGGCTTTGACTGCTGGTTGGCCTACTTTCCTGAGGAAACAGTGAATGGGAAAGCACCTTTATTGACCTAACTTGGCTACCTGTAGTAGGTAAAATTATGGCCAAGTCCTAATCCCTGGATCCTATGAACATGTTACATCACATAGTAAGAAGGACTTTACAGGTGTAATTAAGCTTAAGGACCTTAAAATAGAGAGATTATCCTGGATTATTCAGGTAGGCTCAATCTAATCACAAGCCCTTAAAGCAGACAACCTTGTTTGGCTGGAATCAGAAAGATGCAACAGAGGAGGAAGTCGGAGGAGCCAGTGCAGAGCAGGAAGGCAGGGATAGTCTGGGGTGAGAAGGATTTGACATTCTGCTGGCTCTAGATGTAGGGGCAATGTATGAGGACTGGATAAAGCCTTCTGAGAACAGAGTAGCTTCCAACTGGACAACACATTGCTGTCCAAATGGTATGTGCTGAACAGAAGATCACAAATCCATTAAAATGAATTTATTGCTATGTATACATCCACTTGAATAAACACAGAATATCATTCAAGTGCTTCAAATTCTTCTTACTATGTCTTTAGGGTGCTTCTGCAGTGTGTGTTTGAGAAAGGATTTGGTGGATAAGGTAGGGAGAGGTCTCATAGAAATTTCAAATCCCAAAATAATGGGGACGAAATTATACTGGAGAATGTGATACATAAAAGGAATATAATACCAAAATACAAGAATCTGAAAAAAAAGACATTGGTACCCCTATTTCTTTGGACCATATAAAATAGATATACATCAGGCTAAAGTTTTACATTTTCTTATCAACTCTTACAGATAGTCTAGGGAATATGGAATGGAAAAGCCATAGTGTATTTATTGCTTTCTTATTAATATCCTGCAGATTATATCACTCCCATTCCATGTCATAGATAATGCTTTTGCAAACAAAAGTTCTGGGCAGGAACATAATTTATAAAGACATTTAATATATCTTTACATTTTTTTCAAAAGATAGAGAATTCAGACATGTTTGGTCACAGTAGAATGAGAGTGAGTTAATAGTGAGACTGACTTAAAATAATTTCTGTCAAAGAAGGTGATCCTGAGGGAAAGAAATTACTTTCAACTCAAGCCGAGCAGTAAGTAAATCCTCTATTTTAAGCAAGCTGATGAAGTGACAATTCTGTGAACCAACCCCTAAATATGTACCTTCAGGGATGGCCACCCAATTAATTTCATTCTTGCTGACATTTCCGATTGCCTTAGAAACTTCTTAATGCACATTAGTGCAGCTAAAATGGATTCCATGAGAATGAAAGATAAAGGGTCTTTATCTCTTACACCCACAAAGAAGCAAAATGTTATTTCAGGGCTTTGTGAAAATATAATCGTGATGTGCTGTTCAAAGTAAACTAGTGTAGTAGAGCTACTCCAGAATCATCCCCACTTGATTAACTCATGAATTTTCAGAACCGAAAGATGTCAATTCAAGCCAATGAGTATCATGAGGCTAAAATTCTCTACAATGCCTGAAAAGGACCAGCCAGATGTTTCCTTTAAAAAAAGAAAAGGAATTTACTCATATCCCTTTACTATGCAAAGAAGACCTTAAATTTCTAAATGTTATTTCCCTGAAATAGACATATAGACTGAGGAAACAAGAATTGTAAGCATTGCACTGATTTTCATTTCTGGAGAACTTTTCCCAAAAGTTAACCAATTTAACACCCTTGTGAAAGAGCTATTTGTTTTTCAATGACAGAAAAGAAAACCACACAAATCTCAGTTTGCCTAAGCGACAAAGCAGTATATTTCTAAGGCATGAATAAAATATTAGAAATAGTTAAGACCATTAGAATCTGACAGTTCATTAGTATCCCAGGATGATGTTAAAGATAATACATTTAGGAGTTTTTCAATTACTAATCCAGGCCTTTCTACACACCTAAACGAATAATGACATTTTGAAATCAAAGAATTAGACTGGCTGTATTGCCAATATGCAGGAGCCCCTGAAAATTCACCAAAAAATTGGTGAAACCCTTCAATTTTCCACAGATTTTTTTTTTAAAAAAAGAGTTGGAACTGATCTGAAGCAAATATTAAAGGGCAAGATTATACAGATCTGTGACTACCGTATTACATGTAGATGGTCATAGGGATACTGGAAATCATTTGCCGAAGTCATCAGATTTGAGTATTGGATTTAAGAAGTCTAAATCTAAAACTACTGAATAATTTAGATTGGGAATGAAACAGGATAGGTGGACTGAGAAATAATGTGATGACAGGAAAGAACCAAAGACGGTGGAGCAAATGGCTTTAAACCATTGTCTATCATTTTTCAAAGCAGTTCTAAAGCCTTCTGCTTTTTTCCTTTGTCCTTTTGACTGGAGTCAGGGATAGGTAGGGGAGAGATTCAGCTTTAGGCCTACCTCTTAAAGTCAGTAACCGCCAGTGAATTCTACAGGTGCGTATTATAGGAAGGTTTGAAAGACAGAGATCAGGGATGGCCGGATGGAAACATAAGAGGGAGAAGTGGTAATCATCACTTAAGCCAAGGGAAAGCACGGGGGCTCAGAGTTTCTAGAAGCCAGGACAGAACAGGGACTTGAAAGGAAGAGTGGCAAGAGACTAGGGAGCATAAAAAGAACCAGTCAAAGATCGAGAAATCAGAATATTAGCCAAGGTTAAAAAGTGGACCACGAAAAAAAATTGTAACCCATGGAAGCCAGGCTTGCAGTTATAATGGCATGAGAAGGTTGACAAATCATTTCTACAAAAACCAAGTATAAAACTGGACAACACTGTCAACAAACAGCCATTTTAGGAATCTGGGAATTGATCAAGGAGGAGCAATAAATTAAACAAAATTTAATATTTAAAAACTGCTAGAGCTTGGCATTAAGTAGAGCAGGCACTATGGCCTTTTTGCCTGAAACTACTCCTGTCCCTCCTAGCTCATTGAGACCTTAGATTTGTCAGAAAAAGGCTGGCTGGGAAATCAGCAGCTTTGCTGCCCCAGTGGGTAGACTCAACTGGGGGTGGGAGTGAAAAGCCACAGCTTTGTCAGATAAAATTGGCCAACATAGAGGATGAAGTAGAGCAAGAAGGTTGAAGAGAAACCTCCAGCAAGTGTCCTCCCTGCAGGAACGCCAAACTGAACAACTAGCCACACAAACACACGCTCGCGCGCACACACACACACACACACACACACACACAAAGCATCTTCATAAGAACCAAAATCCAGGTGAACAATCACAATACCTGGTTTTAACATCACATCAAAGAAAGAGGCACTGAAGAGGGTAGGAAAGCCAGTCTTGAACTGCCTACACCACCCTTCCCTCACTCCCCGGCGGCAGCAACATGGGCACAGAGAGAAAAATCTGTGTGCTTGGGGGAAGGAGAGTACAGTGATCGTGGGACTTTGCACTGGAACTCAGTGCTGTCCTATCACAGTGGGAAGAAACACAGGGCATATGATCATGTAAATTGATGCTAAAGAAGCATTTAATAAAATCCAACATCGTTTCAGGATAAAAACCCTGAAAAAACTGGGTATGGAAGGAATATACCTCAACACAGTAATAGCCATATATGACAGAGCCACAGCTAGTATCACACTGAATAGGGAAAAACTGAAAGCCTTTCCTCTAAGATCTAGACAAGACAAGGATGCCCACTTTTACCACTATTATTCAACATAGTACTAGAAGTCCTAGCTAGAGTAATCAGACAACAGAAAGAAATAAGGGGCATCCAAATTAGAAAGAAAGAAGTTGGCCGGGCACAGTGGCTCACGCCTGTAATCCCAGCACTTTGGGAGGCCGAGGCGGGTGGATCACGAGGTCAGGAGATCGAGACCATCCTGGCTAACACGGTAAAACCCCGTCTCTACTGAAAAAAAAAATACAAAAAAATACAAAAAATTAGCTGGGCATGGTGGCAGGCGCTTGTAGTCCCAGCTACTGGGGAGGCTGAGGCAGGAGAATGGCGTGAACCTGGGAGGCGGAGCTTGCAGTGATCAGAGACCATGCGCCACTGCACTCCAGTCTGGGCGAGAGAGCGAGA
>NW_016817122.1:0-831 GCF_001698545.2 Rhinopithecus bieti | reverse complement strand
CTAACTCCAGTTAGTTTGAGCCCAGATATTAGATTTAGCAAAGACTTGAAAGTGGCTATTATAGATGACTTTAAAGAACTAAAATAAATTTTATTCAAAGAATAAATAGAAAAATATGATGACTAACAAAGAATTACAACAGAGAAATAGAAACTATAAAAAACAAATGGAAATTCTGGAGTTGTCAGCCATAAAAAGGAATGAAATAATGCCATTCACAGCAACCTGGATGGAATTGGAGACCACTATCTTATGTAACTCAGGAATGGAAAACCAAACATTGTATGTCCTCACTCCTAAGAGGGAGCTAAGCTATGAGGACACAAAGGGGTAAGAATGATACAATGGACTTTGGAGACCTGGGGAAAAGAGTGGGAGGGGGATGAGGAATAAAATACTACACACTGATACAGTGTACATGTAGACTGCTCAGGTGATGGGTGCACTGAAATCTCAGAAATCGCCACTAAAGAACTTATTCATGTAACCAACTACCACCTGTTCCCCCATGTAGGGAGACCCCCTGAAACTATTGCTATGGAATAAAAGATGAAATGCTCCTGATTATTGTAAATATAAAATTGCATGAAGGATTGTGTAAAGAAAATGCCAGGTTGGACTGCCAGAATGAGCCAACAGTGCGTGATGTGCTTCCCCCTGCAGAGAGCCTATGAATGGATATGCAGTCAGGGAGGTTTCACATCACCAAGATTCCTATCCCAGAAAAGCAGATGTTCATAGCTCTGGGAATGGAATGTGACCCTCGTGGAGAACCTATAAATGGATGCATGGGGGGGCGCCTGTCCACATGGATAAGATAGGGCTATAAAT
>NW_016817121.1:0-944 GCF_001698545.2 Rhinopithecus bieti | reverse complement strand
ACCCCATATACCAATACCCAGCCTCAGCAAGGAGCAATATTTCACTGTTCTTTTTCCAACAATGACTTCATTCCCCACCCCCACCTTTTCTTGCTGGATCATTTCACCTGCAGATACTTCAGTGCATATCTAACAGATACAGAGGTTGTTTTACGCAACCATGATGCATGATCCCACCTAGCCAATTAGCAATATAATTCAGTTTCCAGACCATTTCCATTTATTTCAACAGTTAAAAACTGTCTTTTTAAAGTTTTTTTTTTCAACAGCCTCACCTATATGACTTCATTTAACTTTAATCACCTTTCAAAGGTCATATCTTCAAGCACAGTCATAATCTGAGGTGTACTAGAGGTCAAGTTTTTAACGTGACTTTTGGGGACACAATTCCGTCACGTGTGTGTATGCACACATGTATACATGTATACACACACACACACAGTTTTGGAAAAAACAAACTCAAACTGAAGAAAAAGGTTATAGTAAAAGTTCTCCTTCCTACCATCTCTCCAGTCCTCTAATTCCTGTCCCCAGAAGCACCCACAGTTTTATCATTTTCTATACTTCCTTCCAGAGAGGTTCTCTGCATATATAAGCATACATATATATATGCCTTTTTTTTTTTTTTTTTTTTGGGACGGGGCCTCACTCTGTCACCTAGACTGGAATGCAGTGGCACAATCATAGCTACTGCAAGCTTGAACTCCTGGACTCAAAGAATCCTCCCACTTCAATTCCCAAGAAGCTAGAACTACAGGCATGTGTCACCACACCTGGCTGATGTTTACATTTTTTGTAGGGATGATATCTCGCTATATTGCCCAGGCTAGTCTCAAACTCCTGGCCACAAGTGATCCTCCCACCTCAGCTTCCCCAAATGGTACATGACCTTTTAAATGACAAATTATATTATATCACAGACAGTGTCCTGAATTTACTTCTTC
>NW_016817120.1:54228-62061 GCF_001698545.2 Rhinopithecus bieti | reverse complement strand
AATAAAGCAAATGAGGAAAAAAAAGCCAAATGGAACATAAAAAGCCATAAGACATGATACCTACTTCTAAGTAATTATTTTTCATGTGGCATAAATTGTTCTTTAACCTCTTTCAATTATTTCCAAAAGATACCTCAAAATAAGAATACATACTTTTATATATCACACCCAGGAAACAGATCTTTGTGCATGGGGTATAGATTATTTACATTACAAAGAGAATATGTATAGTTTCTTTTATTAAATACCAAAGTTACAAGTTTCCTAGTCTAAATTGTATAATTCAGCACTCAGTAATCAACTTTCTCTCTGAATGAAGCAAAGTAAAATACATAGCAAATAGTACACCTAACACACACAAATAGTTCACTTATATTCACTAAAGAAAACTGTGATAATCCTCCAGTTTACATTCATGAATTCTTTCTGTCAGCAGCAGCAGCAGCAGCAGCAGCAGCAGCAGCAGCAGCAGCAGCAGCAGCAGCAGCAGCAGCAGCAGCAGCAGCAGCAGCAGTAGTAGTAGTAGTTGCTGCTGCTGTTGTTGTAGTAATGGTATTTTCTTCAACAGCGTGAAATTATTCTTTAGCATTTCATCATTTAGAGAAAAGAATACATACTACACAGTGGTTCTTAATTATACATTAAATAAGACCAATTTGGCCAGCTTTTTTTTATAAATATGATTTTGAAATGTGCTCAAATTTTATGTAGACCATTAATATTATTCATATTTAAAATGTTAGTTTATTTTCATGAAGTAAAATGATTAAGTAGCATTGTCTAAAGTTTACTGTAATACAATATACTATATCATGTGTGCTATATGCACAAGTCCACTACAGTGAGATGTCAAACTGTATTATCATAGGATTCAAGGTAGAATAATATGCTACACTGTACTTCAAAGCACATCGAAGTCAGAAAAACAACAGTGTAGTTCATTTATAAAGGGGATAGATGATGATTAAATCCAACTGGTTAACTTGAAAGTCGGTTTATATAACACCAGGATAGTGTCAACACCACATACTTCATTTTCAAAGGCTTAACTATGACCTATTTATAAGATTACACCAACAGTATAAAGCCTTTGGAAAAAAAAAAAGCTTCACTTGTACTAAATTTCCATGTGATGTAAAATTTACAGAAGCCTTATAAAACCTTTATTTCTAAATGAGGCCACTTATGGATAATATACAGATCTGCCTGCACACATTATCTGAGATGTAATTCTTCTATAAAAACTTTGGCACCAACTATATCAAGAATTCATATATTAGCACAAATGTATTTTGCTCTGGCACCAAACCACTATGTTTACATTTTAGTACAGTGAGTCAAACAAATGGAGTCCTTTGGTTTTACAGAATAACTAGCTTTTATAATATGTTTTATTGTTTTCTTTTTTTAAAAAAGTCTATCCTNTATTCTTTCTTTTCAAATTGTTCTTGCTATTCTAGTTCCTTTGATTTTCCACATAAATATTAAAATAATTTAATCTATACTGTGAAGATTTTGCTGGAATTTTGATAGGCATGTCATTAGACCTGTAAATAAACTTGGGATGAACTAAAGTCTTTATTATTTTAGTTTTTAAATCCATAAACACCATATTTCCCTTAATTTATTTGACCATTTTATTTCTTATATTGTTCTTTTGTAGTTTTCAGCATACACACTTGTACATGTTGTTAGATTTCCAACTCAGTATTTCAACTTTTCAGAGATTATAAGTGGTATTATACTTTTAATTTTGATGTGCATGTTTATTGGTAGTATATAGAAATGCGATGGATTTTTATATGTTGATATTGTATCTGCCATAGTGCTACTCATTTACTATTTTGAAGAGGAGTACTTTTTTTTGCAGACTCCTTAGGATTTTCCATGAAAACAATAATGTCATCTTCAAATTGACAGTTTTATGTTTTTTCTTGTTTTATTTCACTGATTAAAACTTCCTTCATTATGTTGAATAACAACAGTGAGAGTGAACACATAAAATCCTTGTCTTAATCCCAATCTTAGGGATTAGGTTATAGTTTTGTAGATACTCTTTATCAGATTAAGAAATTTCTCCTCTATTACTATTTTCTGATAATTTTATTCATAAAATGTATTAAATTTTGTCAAATTTTCTTTGCATCAATTTATATTATCATGTGATTTTTCTTCTTTTGCTTGTTAAAACGGTTAATTACATTGATTGATTTTTGAACATTGAACCAATCTGGCACTCACAAAATAATCCTCACTTGGTCATGGTGTATAATTATTTGTATACATTGCCAAATTTTGTTAATATTTTGGTAAGGAATTTTCTTCAATCTTCATGTAGTTTTGGTATTTTGGATTTATTTTCAACTATAAATTTTATAGTTTTCTCTGTTTTTGTATTACCTTTGTCTGCTTTTGGTAACAAAGTAATTCTACCTTCATAAAAGGAACTGAGTAGTGTGATTTAAATTATGTGGTTAATTCACTGAATAGTTATAAAACCGTTGAGATTATCTATTACATATTGAGTGGGTTGTGGTAGTTTGTGTTCTTCAAGGACTTCATCCATTTCATCAAAATTGTCAAGTTTATGTGTGTGGAGTTGTTTTTAGTAGTCCTTATTATTCTGATGCCTGCAGGGTATGTATTTATATTCCCTCTATCACTATTAGTGATGATAATTTGTGTTTTCATTCTTTTCTCTTTGGTAGCCTTGCTAGAGGTGAATCAATTTTATTCATCCTTTCAAAAAATATACTATTCATTTCACTGATTTTATCTATTGTTTCCCTGATCCAATTTTACTGACTTGTACTCTTATTTTTATTATTTTTCTGTCTGCTTGGTTTTATCTTATTATGCTCTTCTTTCTAAAGGTTATTTGGGTGCAAGCTTAAAGATTTGACTTTCTCTATTTTAAGGTATGCATTCAATGCTATTCATTCCTCTCTAAATAATGTTTTATTTGTGTCCCACAAATTTTATGTCACATTTTTAAAAATTAAGTTTACCGAATTTTTGTATTACATTTGAGACTTTTGTTGGGCACATAAACTGCTTAGAAATGTGCTGTTTTCTTTGCAAGTATTTGTATATTTTTTCTGTTATATTGCTCTTGTTGAACTCTAGTTTGATTTCATTGTGGTCAGAGAATACTCTCTGTATGATTTAATTCTTTAAAATGTGTTGAAGTTTGTTTCATAGATCAATATATAATCTATTTATGTTCTGTGAACACTTGAAAAGAATGCTGTATAAATGTAGATTAGATCATGTTGGTTGATGGTGTTTGTGAGTTCTTTTATAATGCTGCAAATTTTGTTTTAGTTGTTTTCTTAATTATCGAGAGATATATGTTGAAATATCCAACTAAAACTGTACTATAATTATAAATTTTCTATTTCACGGTTAAATTCTATTAATTTTTGCTCCATATATTTTTTATCTCTGTTACTAGGTGCATACACATTTAGGATTGCTATGTCTTCTTGGTGGATTTCTTAATTGTGGTGTAATGTCCATTCTATTTCTTTGCTCTGGAGTCTATTTTACCTCATATTAATATAGCCGTTCCTACTTTCATTACTTTATACATAATATATCTTTTTTCTATCATTTTACTTTCAATCAGTCAACATTATTCCCATTTGGAATGGCTGTATTTACCCAATGCCTGTACTCTCATTGCATCCAGGAAGTAACTAACTTATTTTTGATTTTACAGGCTCATAGGTGGAAGGGACTTGCCTTGTCTCAGGTGAGACTTTGGATTGTGGACTTTTGAGTTAATGCTGAAATGAGTTAAGACTTTGTGGGACTATTGGGAACTTGTGATTGGTTTTGAAATGTGAGGACATGAGATTTGGGGGGAACCAGAGGTGGAATGATATGGTGTGGCTATGTCCCCACCTAAATCTCATTTTGAATTGTAACTCACACAATTCCCATGTTCCATGAGAGGAACCCAGTTAGAGGTAATTGAATCATGGGGGCGGTTCTTTCCTATGCTATTCTCCAGATAGTGAGTAAGTCTCATGAGATCTGATGGTTTTAAAAATGGGAGTTTCCCTGCACAAGGTTCTCTCTTTGCCTGCTGCCATTCATGTAAGATATGACTTGTTTCTCCTTGCCTTCTGCCACCCCAGCCACATCGAACTGTAAGTCCATTAAAGCTTTTTCTTTTGTAAATTGCCTAGTTGAGTGTGTCTTTATCAGCAGCATGAAAATGGACTAATACAATGACTTAACAAACTATCTTGGTTGGGTTACTAATTCATGGTGTTTGTCAAAAATAAGAAAAGTAAGGTGGAACTTTTAAAGCTGCTATATTATCAGAGAATTCTCAAACTTGGTAAGTAACATGTACTTATTCAATCCATAAACCAGTAGATTTCAGATTTGAGCATGCATCAAAATTACCTTGTTAAACTACGGATCCCTAGGTACCAGAGTTTCTGATTCAGTAGATCTGAAGTAGGCTCAAGAATCGGCATTTCTAACAAGTTCCCAGATGATACTGGTGCTGTTTGTCCAGGGGCCACACTTTGAGAACCACTGACCTAAGTCAATCTCTAGTTCCTAGAGGCACCGAGAGAAAGCACGCTGCTAATGAGAGCAGCTTTATTAAGATAATCCAAATGCCTATCTCAGATGTGCCCATGGAGGAAAATGAACATACTCCAAGGAAGCAAAACCAGAGGCTCACAGGTCAGGTGATTGAGGGTCTCATTCTTATTGCTAGGGCAATACATCCTATTCCAGTCCAGAAGTGTATCATGTTTTATGGACTGAGGACCACGGAGTGTTATTTCCCATTGTCTCATAATCCAAATGATAAATTTTATTGCAATAATTTTGTTCTCTCTCCACCACTGCATGTTGAGGTAGTTAAAATTTTGCTCCTTTTTTATGAGGCATAGACAAGTTGATTCTAAAGTTCATATAGAAAAATAAACACAGAAGAATGGCTAAGAAAACACTGAAAAGGAAGGTCTTGAGGCAGGAGAGAACTAGCCCCATCAGATATTTAAGCACTCTACCAGAAAGCCTCCATAAGTCAAACAGAATAGCATTGGAACATTGTACAGATAAATCAATGTGATAGAATAATAAGTTCAAGGGAAAAAAAGCCAGCTACATATAAAAATGTAGTGTATGAGAAGGGTAGTATTTCTCAAATCACTTTGGAAAAGTTAGTGTTTTACAACTGGTGCTGGAAAACTAGATAGCCATTTGGAAAAGGATACAATTAGATACAGTCCTAACACCACACAAGAATAAAACCGAAACAGATGATAGAGCTAAATGTAAAGTATAAAACTATACAAATAGTAGAAGAAAGCATATTATTCTATAATTTACATATTGAGAAAAGCTTTCTAACTATAAGCAAAATCCGGATAGAATAAAATAAAATATAGTTTTGATTACATAAAACAAGTTTGAAAAATTTGCATGTAAAAGTACTGTAAAAAAAAATGACAAATCTGTGAGAACAAATTTGCAACATATATCAGAGATAAATGGTTAACAGCCCTAATTTACAGAAAAGACTTTTCAAAGTTGAGGAAAAGAGACCAAAATCTTTTTTTTATTTATACTTTAAGTTCTGGGTTACATGTGCAGAACGTGAAGTTTTGTTACATAGGTATACATGTGCCACGGTGGTTCACTGCACCCACCAACCCGTCACCTACATTAGGTATTTCTCCTAACGTTATCGCTCCCCTAGCCTCCCACCCCCCCAACAGGCTCCCTGTGTCCATGTGTTCTCACTGTTCAACTCCCACTCAGGAGTGAGAACATGCGGTGTTTGGTTTTCTGACCCTGTGATAGTTTGCTGAGAATGATGGTTTCCAGCTTCATCCACATCCCTGCAAAGGACACGAACTCATCCCCTCTCATGGCTGCATAGTATTCCATGGTGAACATGAGCCACACCCTCTTATTCCATTCTACCATTGATGGACATTTGGGCTGGCTCCAACTCCTTGCTACTGTGAACAGTGCCACATCTTATAGACACAAAATATAAAAACATACTCAACCTCACTCATAATAAGAAAAATACAAACTAAAACTACAATGAAGTGCCATTTCTTACTCTGCAAGTTGGCAAAGATATCAAAGTCTGTCTATGCACTCTGTCGGCGAGGCTAGGGAAAATCAGGTGCTCTCATATACTGCTGGGAAAGATATAAAATGGCATAATGCTTATGGAGGCGATTTTGACAATAGTTAACAAAATTACACATGTACTTATTCTCCAATAGAGCAATCTCAATTTCAGAAATTTCTTAAAATGATACATCAGCAGTATGAAAATGTATACACATAAGGTTATTTATTGCAGCATTATTTGTAATTGTGAAATATTGGAAATTACCTGTCAAAGCACAGGAGTTTAGTTGGATAAACTATAGCACATATACACAATGAAGTACTATGCAGCTTTAAAAATGTATAAGGAAGCATACATATACATTTGCTTATCTTTGAATTAACACATAAAGCATGAACCCCAAAACAATGAAGTTGGTTACCTACAAGGAGTATGGGAAAATGGGGTGGGGAAGACAAAGAAGAAAGTGACAGTTCTCTGAGTATACCTTTCTGGTTTTTACTTTTGAAAATATGTTAATATCTTCTACATATTCAAAAAAAAATCAGTAAGAACAGAAAAATGGGGCTAAAACTGAAATTAAATGTAAACAAATAAACCCAACTAAATTTCAAATGGAAAACACAATGATACTGAAGAGAAACTACAACAAAACTTATCTATAAGTCAGCCATCATCCCTCCCTGAGGGAACTATAAATCACCTAGTTCTTTGTTCTGAAGTTACATTACAGAGATGGATCATAATTCAGGTATTCTTTTCGGGTAATGGTGGTATATGCATTATATGTAGGCATAGGCATTTAAAAATTGCACATATGGGAAGGATACTGAGTAGCCAAAAGGAGAATCGGAAATTTAGTTTGCTATCCACCACCTATTTGCCCTTATTCTGGTTACAATGCATTACTTTCCTTCAGAGGGATCACCCCTTTTCCCCCTTTCAGTTCAATTATTTCTTACGGAGTTGACTCAACCCCGAGGAGCTACACATGAGAGAGGAGGTAAAGTTTTGACCTGCTATTTCCATCTTGCTATTGTAATGCCTGAGAATGGGCCAGCCAAACTGAAAACAGATCTGAGAGATGGAGAAGAAAATGTCCCCATGACTTTTGACTAAGATATGAATCTGCCAGTAATCCCTTATGCTTTTTAAACCAGTTTAGCTATGGAACTAGTACTTGCAACCAAAAAAATGTCCTAATGGATTTGTTGCAAAATCATGGTTAAAGACATTATCCAGTTCCATGCCCCTTGTATAAGGTTCTTCTTTTTCAAATGCTTTAAAAACCTTAGTATCAGCAAAAGGTATCTGTTGAAGAATTAGCATTCTTCCTCTCACATAATTATGGAACCTGCTAAATATCTCTTCTTGCCTTTCCTGTCAGGAAGCTCAGAGTTAAATTAATGTTCAAGTAAATTCCTTATTATCCCTGGCTCTTGGCATACTTTTTGTTTTTCCTTTAATTTTCATGATTTTATGTTTCACTTTAGCATCCTTATTGTACATAAGGCTGTTACCATAAACAACCTTGAATCTCTTTTAGAAAGAGAATAAAATCAGTGTCTGGCACAGAAACAGAATACACATTTGTTCAGTTAAAAAAAAAAAGTGAAAAAAATACTATTAGCGAAGTATTTCTGTCAGAAATGGAACAATCAGAGATGTCACATATGGTGGTGTACTTTACAATACTTTCTTTAAAAAAAAAAAAA
>NW_016817120.1:48649-52704 GCF_001698545.2 Rhinopithecus bieti | reverse complement strand
TTCTCCCTTTTTTCTACTTTGGAATTTAATGCAAGATAAATTCTAACTTACAAACCATGCTGGCATTTGGATATTTAAGGTTTCACGTGTAACTTTTTAAATCGCTGTTTCTTTTCTTTCTTTCTTTCTTTCTTTTTTTTTTTTTTTTTTTTTTTTTTTTTTTTGAGACGGAGTTTCACCCTTGTTGCCCAGGCTGGAGTGAAATTGGCACAATCTTGGCTCACCGCAACCTCTGCCTCCTGGGTTCAAATGATTCTCCTGTCTCAGCCTCCCGAGTAGCTGGGATTACAGGCATGCACCACCTCGCCCGGCTAATTTTGTATTTTTGGTAGAGACAGGGTTTCTACATGTTGGTCAGGCTAGTCTCAAATTCCTGACCTCAGGGTGATCCACCGCCTCAGCCTCCCAAAGTGCTGGGATTACAGGCATGAGTCACTGTGCCCGGCCGGCTGTTTCTTGATAGACTGCTTTCCTGCTGCTAAAAATAATTTTATAATACTAAAAAACAAACCTACATATTTGTTATAAAACAAACCTACATATTTGTTATAAATGGTAGCAACTTCAGAGAGAATGAATTTGGAAAGAGAAAGAAAATGTGAGCTGAGCAATATTACTTCATAGGAAAGATAAAAGTAAATAACCTAATCGGTAACATTTTGACAATTTTTAAGAAACGAATGCAGTTAGTACATTCTCTATAATTGTCCACCTTAAATTAGATGCTTAATATCTTTTGAAGAATAAGTTAGTTCCCATAACTAGACAGTTGGAATTATAGCAAAACAGTCATCCACAGAAGCTCTATTGTCCAGCGTTTAGAAATGTGAATACAAAGCAAACCCTAACTTGGCAATTACATATATATATATATTTATAAGCATTTAGCTAAAATGTATTTAGTGAATAATTGAAACATACATAATTTGCCAATATAAAGTAAGCTTGGATTTCCATATTCTAAAAGTACTTTTATGTCTTTCTAAATATTTCAAAGAAACTTATGTCTATAATTTAATATCTTCAAGTATAGTTCCTTTTCTTTTATGTATTAGCAATCAAACTGAATTTTAGGTGATCAAGCATAACATTTTATTCAAAGCATATGATGGAATTCACTATACTGTAAGACTAAAACCAGGAACATTGCATCCATTAGTATATGTTGTGAATAATCACTATCAATGCCACTATATTCCCACATAAAAAGGCAAATAGTCCACTATTGATTTATTCTGCTAATTTCAACAATCATTGATCTTGAGGTACACGCCAAAAATGCCCGAATAAGCTTTGAAATGTAAAACAAAAATGTTTTGAAGAAATTTAATTGCAGTTGGCCAATATATATTTAATATGGTGTGCATTTTTATTTTGAAATAGTATTGTGACTTAAAGGATTTCTAGGTCCTAAAATCTAGAAAAGGGATCTAGAAAAATTTGGACTCCATGATTAATTTGGATTCAATCTTTCTGTGCTTTTTTTTTTTTCTTTATAACAGGAATGGGACGGCGGTTGGGGGGAATAAAACTTCTTACGCTATATAGGTCATGTACTGTGAGAAACAATAACACAAAACTATGGGTTTAAAAACAACATATGCAGAAATAACCGCCAATCTCTGTCTACCTCCACATCACTTTATCATAGAAGTTCATTAATTGTGATTAAAAAGCTTAAAATATTTTAAGAGAAAAGGTAGATTGAGAAGTAGAAAGGAAGTAGGAAGGAAATTGTGCAAAAAAAAATAAACAGTTTATTAGATACTCTGACCCTGGGACACACTGTTCCTTTCCCCAAAAATATCTTCCCTGATAAGAACTGAATTTAAAATTATTCTCACCTTGTTAGATTGCCTGAAGATCCAGCAACTAGAAACTTGATTAATGCACAACTTCCTTAAAAATGCCAATTAACTATTAGCTACTGACAGAAAAATGTAAATTAATTTAATAGGATAGTTTTCCTTTCAACTTTTTAGCTGGAAATATCTGTTCTGAGAGAATGGATATCCTGATTTGGGGAAGAGGAAGAGGAAGGAACAAGGAGTAACGACCACAATCACACAGAATCCTTCTGGGGATAGGGTAAACTTCGTTGATGGAGTATTGCTGTGAGGTGCTCAAGAAGGATAGATAGCATGAAGGGGCTGGAAAGCCAGCAGAAAGAGAATGTACACAATACCACAAACATGCTTTGCCTACTTTAAAGCCTAAGTTTTCTCGCGGGCCTTCGGGTCAATATAAATGGTTGTTTTCCTTCTTCATATATAAAAGACTTCTATCTAGAAAAGACTAGTCAATCTGTATGCAAGTTTCTCTGGGCACTACTATTTTAACATGTTGTTCCAATGGGCAGACATTATAAATACCAAGCATCTGTTCTTAAGGTTGTGGGTTGCCTAAACATATGGAATCCCTTTGAGCCAAACAGAGGTGCTATCAAAATTGCTTTATTGTGTTGAATTACGAATGACAATAAATTACAAAAAACAATGTTTAGACATTGCTGAGTCTAACAAAATAGGCTGAAGTTTGATCTTTGTGAAAGTACTTGAAACCATTGTTCTTTTTTCCCACAAAAATCCCCATCACCAGCACTGCATTCTAATTTTCTTGAAAATTGTTTCCTGAGTTTATTCATGGTAGTATGTGCTTAAGGACAACAGGTTGTTAGTCTATTTGAGCAAACCTGATGTTTTCTCTAAGAAAAACAAATTCAATATCCTCCCCCTTCAAGAACAATAAAACCCCAAACTGTGCTATCATTAAATACTACCAAAAAACATTAACTAGAAAAACACAATGCAAAATAATTATTCAAGAACCCATTAGAAACCACAGTATTCTAAAGTCTTATAGAAAAGATGTGTTTTTACTAGTTACGCATTGATAGATGGCCCATCAAAAAAATGTTCAATCCAAATCTGCATTTTTGGCTATAGAGTTCTAGCCAAACTGGACAGGATTAGGCATCCTTACCTGGGCTCCTTCTACAAAATTGCAGTATATTTTGAAGCTTTCCCATATAATAAGGTTTCCCCCTACTACTGTTGTTACGCTAGCGTATTTGAGTTCTTCAGCAGAAAACCCTCAAACAATTATCGGGTACATCCAGTAGCACACCTGTGTCTTTTATACACTATCGATCCTCACTGGGTGATCAGAAATCATGCTGTTCATTGTTTAATTCTTATAGTGTTCCTTTTACGATAGGACTGTATGGCATGACCTTTCTGAGCAAGCTAATTTAAAATTAATTAAGACTATCTACTTTTTAAAGCCACTGATTATAGAAAACCTGGAAGTTATTTTGTAATCATTTTTCATTTTCCAATTTCACTTCCCCTAATTTTATTACTTAAAATTCATCGATGGAAATAGTAGCTCTGTCCTGAAAACTTCAACACCAAATTCACACCTCTGAGTTTAACATATCAATTCTGATAGGAAGAAGGTATAACAGCACAAGATAATGACAGAAGGAAAATAAGTCAGAATCTATACATACAAACTGTTACATGCAAGTACATATAGTAATAAAGCAAATGAGGAAAAAAAAGCCAAATGGAACATAAAAAGCCATAAGACATGATACCTACTTCTAAGTAATTATTTTTCATGTGGCATAAATTGTTCTTTAACCTCTTTCAATTATTTCCAAAAGATACCTCAAAATAAGAATACATACTTTTATATATCACACCCAGGAAACAGATCTTTGTGCATGGGGTATAGATTATTTACATTACAAAGAGAATATGTATAGTTTCTTTTATTAAATACCAAAGTTACAAGTTTCCTAGTCTAAATTGTATAATTCAGCACTCAGTAATCAACTTTCTCTCTGAATGAAGCAAAGTAAAATACATAGCAAATAGTACACCTAACACACACAAATAGTTCACTTATATTCACTAAAGAAAACTGTGATAATCCTCCAGTTTACATTCATGAATTCTTTCTGTCAGCAGCAGCAGCAGCAGCAGCAGCAGCAGCAGCAGCAGCAGCAGCAGCAGCAGCAGCAGCAGCAGCAGCAGCAGCAGCAGCAGCAG
>NW_016817120.1:43083-47097 GCF_001698545.2 Rhinopithecus bieti | reverse complement strand
ATATGGATATAGGAATGGTTTCATGAACAGTTATAAATTAAGAACTAACAGCAATCTTTTGTTTCAATATGAAACTTGCATTTAGCCCAATCCTAATTCCAGCATCTCTCAAAAGCAAGGCGGGTACAATCAAGAAATTTTTATTGTTTCAGCCAAAAGGCAGTGGTAAAGTAAGCTAAGAAAAGCACATGGTTGTTAATATAAAAAAATCTATCTTTAAAAAATAAAGATATTTTAAGGAATTATTTAAGTGTCATTAGCAAGTGGCACACAATGGGTTTATTACGTATCTGATATTTTGAAGGCACATAAAAGTATGTTTGTTTTACCTTAACAACATGTGACACATCATTTCTCTTTGGCTGATCATTTGGCAACTGGTCTCTGTGAGTTATCCATGAGTGCTTTAATATTTGTTCAGTAGTATACCGCTGACGTGGGTCCATATGAAGCATATGGGAAAGCAAATCCTAAATTAAAATTTAAAAAAGTGTGTGTGTATATGTGTGTGTATACACACACACACACACACACACACACACACACACACACACATACATATATAATTTTACAGTTACTGAAAATGTGACAGCACTGATAGCCTTGCAATCTATTTATTTTACCTACATTTATGTAAAGTAAAATCTATACTCTACACAGTTAACTCTCAAGAGAATCTTGAGAGAGATTTTTCAATATATATTAAATCCCTATACAACACTTTTAAATCGGAAGATGCCAAATCTGTGAAATTAGATGTGTGATTAATGAGGGAGGAGGAAAATGTAAAATGGCAGAAGTCATCCTGGAATATGCTAAATCTTCAGCAGGAGACAGGAGCTACTGAACTTTGCTGTTAAGCTGTGCCCCAAGGTGTAAGGGTACGTGTACACAGATAAAACATAGAGGGGAGGGCCCCATGTAGTTAATTCATTCAATAAATGGTGGCTTACTATATAACATATTAAGAAAGCAAACCATAAATCCAATGTTAGCAACTGGCTTCTATCATAGTAGTGCTCAGAGTATTGTAAGTTTTTCATCAGAGTAAGTGTGAGTTTGCTTATGTTATCTCTGTTGTAATAAAAAAAGTTGTAAATTTAATACAATCACACAGGAAAAGTTTTCAGTATATTAAGAGATGTAATAAACTGTCTCTCCAAAATATCCTTTAGAGAAATGAGAAGTAAACTCCTTAAGAAGCATTTTTGGAGAATCTGGCAAGATGGCCAAGTAACAGCTCTGGTCTGCAGCTCCCAGTGAGACAAACGCAGAAGGTGGGTGATTTTTCCATTTACAACTGAGGTACCCAGTTCATCTCATTGGGACTGGTTAGCCAGTGGGTCCAACCCACAGAGGGTGAGCAGAAGTAGGGTGGGGCATCGCCCCACAGGAGAAATGCAAGGAGCCAGGGGACCTCTCTCCCTCAGCCAAGCGAAGCCTTGAAGGACTGTGCTACCCAGCCCAGATACTACGCTTTTCCCACGGTTTTTGCAATCCACAAATCAGGAGATTCCCTGGTGTGCCTACACCACCAGGGCCCTGGGTTTCAAGGACAACACGGGGCAACTGTTTGGGCAAACACTGAGCTAGCTGCATTTTTTTTTTTGTTCATACCCCAGTGGTGCCTGGAATCCCAGCGAGACAGAAACATTCACTCCTCTGGAAATGGGGCCGAAGCCAGGGAGCCAAGTGGTCTCGCTCAGTGGGTCTCACTCCCACGGATCCCAGCAAGCTAAGAACCACTGGCTTGAAATTCTTACTGCCGCCAGCATAGCAGTCTGAAGTCAAACTGGGACAATTGAATTTGGTGGGGGGAGGGGTGTCCACCATTACTGAGGCTTGAGTAGGCAGTTTTCCCCTGACAGTGCTAAGGGGGCCAGGAGGTTTGGACTGGGCAGAATTCACCACAGCGCAGCAAAGCGGCTGTGACCAGATTGCCTCTCTAGATTCCTCCTCTCTCGGCAGGGCATCTCTGAAGGGCAGCAGCCCCAGTTAGGGGCCTATAGATAAAACCCTCTTTTCCCTGGGACAGAGCACCTGGGGGAAGGGGCAACTGTGGGTGCAGCTTCAGCAGACTTAAACTTTCCTGCCTGCTGGCTCTGAAGAGAGCAGCTGATCCTGACAAGGAGGATTCTCCCAGCACAGCGCTCTAGCTCTGCTAAGGGACAGACTGCCTCCTAAAGTGGGTCCCTGACCCCTGTGCCTCCTGACTGGGAGAGACCTCCCAACAGGGGATCAACAGACACATCATACAGGAGAGCACCAGCTGGCATCAGGCTGGTGCCACTCTGGGACAAAGCTTCCAGAGGAAGGAGTAGGAAGCAATCTTTGCTGTTCTGCAGCCTCCACTGGTGATACCCAGGTGAACAGGGGCTGGAGTGGACCTCCAGAAAGCTGCAGCAGACTTGCAGAAGAGGGGCCAGACTGTTAGAAGAAAAACTAACAAACAGAAAGCAACAACATCAACATCAACAAAAGAACCCCCCCCACAAAACTCCATTCAAAAGTCATTAGCCTCAAACATCAAAGACAGAAAATCCACAAAATGAGGAAAACCAGCACAAAACGCTGAAAATTTCAAAAAAACAGAATTCCTATTTTCCTCCAAATGACTGCAACTCCTCTCCAGCAAGGGCATAAAACTGGACAGAGAATGATACTGATGAATTGACAGAAGTAGGCTTCAGAAGGTGGGTGGTAATAAACTCCTCTGAGCTAAAGGAACATGTTCTAACCCAGTCCCAGGAAGGTAAGAAACCTGATAAAAGGTTACAGGAACCGCTAACTAGAATAATCAGTTTAGAGAGGAACATAAATGACCTGATGGAGCTGAAAAACAGCATGAGAACTTCGTGAAGCATTCACAAGTATGGATAGTTGAATGGATCTAGTTGAATCGATCAAGTGGAAGAAATGATATCAGAGATTGAAAATCAAATTAATGAAACAAAACGTGAAGATTAGAGAAAAAATAATTAACAGTAACGAACAAAGCCTCCAACAAATATGAGACTATGTGAAAAGACGAAATCTACAATTGACTGATGCACCTGAAAGTAATAATGGTGGGGAGAATGTAACCAAGTTGGAAAACACAGTTCAGGATATCATCAAGGAGAACTTCCCCAACCTCGCGAGACAGGCCAACATTCAAATTCAGGAAATACAGAGAACACCACTAAGATACTCCTTGAGAAGAGCAATCCCAGGACACATAATCATCAGCTATTCCAACTTTGAAACAAAGGACAAAATGTTAAGGGTAGCCTGAGAGAAAGGTCGGGTTAACCTACCAAGGGAAGCTCATCAGACTAACAGTGGATCTCTCTGCAGAAACCCTACAAGCCTGAAGACAGTGAGGGCCAATATTCAACATTCTTAAAGAAAAGAATTTTCAACCCAAAATTTCATATACAGTCAAACTAAGCTTCACAAGCAAAGGATAAATAAAATCCTTTCCAAACAAGCAAATGCTGTGAGATTTTGTCACCACCAGGTCTGCTTAAAAGAGTTCCTGAAGGAAGCATTAAATATGGAAAGGAAAAACTGGTACCAGCCACTGCAAAAACACACCAAAATATAAAGACCAATGACAATATGAGAAAACTGCAACAACTAATGTATAAAATAACCAGCTGGCATCATGATGACAGGATCAAATTCACACGTAACAATATTAATCTTTAATGTAAATGGGCTAAATGCTTTCCATAAACAGAACCAATGACAAAAACCACGATTATCTCAATAGATGCAGAAAAGGCCTTCAATAAAATTCAACACTACTTCATGCTAAAAACTCTCAATAAACTAAATATTGATGAAACATATCTTGAAATAGTAAGAGCTATTTATGACAAACCCATAGCCAATATCATATTGAATGGGAAAAAGCTGGAAGCATTCCCACTGAATACCAACACAAGACAAGGATGCCCTCTCTCACCATTCCTATTCAGCATAGTATTGGAAGTTCCGGCCAGGGAAATCAGGCAAGAAAAAGAAATAAAA
>NW_016817120.1:36641-40614 GCF_001698545.2 Rhinopithecus bieti | reverse complement strand
TTTGTAATCCTTTGGGTATATACCCAGTAGTGGGATGGCTGGGTCATATGGTACATCTAGTTCTAGATCCTTGAGGAATTGCCATACTGTTTTCCATAATGGTTGAACTAGTTTACAATCCCACCAACAGTGTAAAAGTGTTCCTATTTCTCCACTTCCTCTCCAACAACTGTTGTTTCCTGATTTTTTAATGATTGCCGTTCTAACTGGTGTGAGATGGTATCTCATTGTGGACAAACCCGAGAGAGTTTTGTAGCTGCTGTGCAGGTAAGGGAAACTCGGGTGAAGCCTGGTTGGTTTGAGCTGAGGAGATAGAACTGAGACTCAGGGGAGACCAAGGCAGACATAGTTAGCAGGACAGGGTATGAAAGGGATGAGAGGAGCAGAGAGAGAGAATTGCAAGGCTCTATAAAAGGTCTCACTAAAGTATCTAGCAGATTACTACTGATAAAGACATGTGAGGAAACAACCCAAGACCTTGGAAAGAACTATCTGAAAGGATTGGATGAAAATCAGGACTCACACAGGTGGGGTGGATTGCCTGTTTTCACTCGCCAAAATGGAAAACATCATAATTCATGAAGTATATTACACAGTATTTCGAAGCACTTTGCCTAAACAGTGAGTAGCCCTAAACACTAGTCTGGCCCTGCCTAAAAAAATTTAAAAGGAGGACCCAAAAGTATGAAACTGTTTCCAGTAACTTAACTGCTGCCCACAATAAAGTTCAAGCATACTCACAGGAAAATGAAGAGCAAACTAAACCAAAAATTAGGAGAAAATAAATAATAAACATCACAGAATAAATAAACAAAATAGAGAAAAAAACAAATGATAAGTGAAAAAGAGTTGGTTTTATGAAAAGATAAACAATTGACCAACCTTTAATGGGACTAAGAAAAAAGAGAGATGATTGAAATAAATAAAATCCAATGGAAAAGAAGACATTACAATGGTATCACAGAAACAGAAAGAATTATGAGACTATTACAAACAACTATATGCCAACAAATGGGAACACCTAGAAGAAATTGATACATCTCTGGATACATGAAATCTATCAAAATCGAATCGATAAAATAGAAAATACGAACAGACCAATAACAAGTAGCAGGATTAAATCAGTTACAAAAAGTCTCCCATCAATGAAAATCCCATTATCTGATGCCTTCACTGATGAATACTTATAACAAATACCAATCCTTTTCAAACGATTCCAAAGAATTAAAGAGGAGAGAATCCTTCCAAATTCATTGTATGAAGCCAGACTAACCCTACTGTTCTAACCAGACAGAAAGAAAATAACAACAACAAAAACTATAGGCCAATAGCCTTAAAGAACATAGATGCAAAAATCCCCAACAAAATACCAGCAAACTGAGTTTAACAGCACATTAAAACATCATTCAACATTTTCAAGAATAATTTATCTCAGGAATAAAAGGATGGCTCAACATATGCAAATGAATACACATAACACATCACATCAACAGAATCAAGGACAAACACCATAGGATAAATTTAAAATGCAGAAAAAGCATTTGATAAAATTCAACATCCATTCATGATAAAAAAAAATAAACAAATTAGGTATAGAAGAAACATACCTCAACATAATAAAGGTCACATATGACAAACCCACAACTAACATCATACTGAATAGGGGGAGGTTGAAAGCTTTTCCTGTATGATCTGGAATAAGACAAATATGCCCACTTTTACCACTTTTATTCAGCATAGTTCTGGAAGTCCTAGCCAGAATAATTGGGGAAAAGAAGAAAGGGGCATGCAAATTGGAAAGAAGGAAGTAATACTGTTACTGTTCACAGATGACATTATCTTATTTATAGAAAACCCTAAAGATGTGACCAAAAATTGTTAGAATAAACAAAGTGCAGTAAAGTTGCAGGATACAAAAGCAACATATATAAATCACTAGCATTTCTATATGACAATAGTGAACTGTCTGAAAAAGAAATCGAGAAAGCAATTCCATTTAGGAGCTGCAAAAAAATAAAGTAGACAGGAATAAATTTAACCAAGGATGTGAATGATCTCTACAATGAAAACTATAAAACACTGATGGAAGAAACAGAAGAGGATACAAATAAATGAAAAAATATTCCATTTTCATGGATAGCAATAATTAATATTGTTGATATATCTATACTACCCAAATCAATCTATAGATTCAGTGCAATCTCTATCAAGGTATCAATGGAATTATTCACAGACACAGAAAAAAATTATAAAATTCGTATGGAAGCACAAAAGACTCCAAATAGCCAAAGCCATTTTGAGCAAAAAGAACAAAGCTGGAGGCATAACACTGACTTCAAAGTATTCTATAAAGCTACAGTAACGAAAACAGGATGGTGTTGGCATTAAAATAAACATATAGACCAATGGAACAGAACAAACAACACAGAAATGTATTGATGCTCTTACAACCAACTGATTTTCAATAAAGGCACCAGGAACACACACTGGGTAAAGGACAGTCTCTTCAATAGACAGTGCCAAGAAAACTGGACATCTATATGTGGAAGAATAAAACTAGACCACCATCTCTTACCATATATAAAAATCAACACAAAATGGATTGAACACTTAAATGTAAGACCTGAAACTATAAAACTACTAGAAGAAAACATGGAGGAAATGCTTTGTGACATTGGTCTGGATAAGAATTTTTGGATAAGAATTCAAAATACAGGCAAGAAAAGCAAAACAGACGAATGGGATTACCTCAAATGAAAAGTTACTGCCCAACAAAGGAAATAATCAACAGAGGAAAGAAACAATCTATAGAATAGTAGAAAATAATCTGCAAAGTATATATCTGAAAAGGGATTAATATCCAGAATATATGAAACATTCAAATAACTTAATAGCAAAAAAATACATAATTTGATTAAAAGTGGTCAAAAAATCTAAATAGACATTTTTCAAAAGAATAAATACAAATATCCAATAGGTATATGGAAAAATGCTCAATATCACTAATTATCACAGAAATACAAATCAAGACCATAATGGGATATTATCTCACCCCAATTAGAATGGCTAGTACAAAAATGACAAATGCTGCCATGGATGTGAAGAACTGGGAAATGTGCTATACTATTGGTGGGAACATAAACTAGTACAGCCACTATGGAAAACTGTATGGAGTTTCCTCAAAAAATTAAAAACAGTACTACCATATGATCCAGCAGTCCCACTGCTGGCTGTTTACCCAAGCGAAATGAGAACAGTATATTGAAAAGATATCTGCACTCCTCTATTTACTGCAGCACGATTCACAATAGACAAGATATAAAAGCAATCTATGTGTTCACCAACAGATAGTGGATTATAAAATGTGGTACATACAAACAATGGAATACTATTGGTCAAAAGAAATGCTGTCATTTGTGGCACTATAGATAAACCTGGAAGACATTATGTTAAATAAAATAAGCCAGGCACAGAAATACAAATACCATATGATCCACTCATTTGTGGAATTTACAAAAGTTGATCTCATAGAGGTACAGAGCAGAACAGTGGTTACTAGGGATTGAGGAGGTTAGGGTTGAGGGAGGGATGGGGAGAGATTACTGAATGGGTATAAAATTATAGACAGGAGAAGTTCTGGTGTTCTACTGCAGAGTAGAGTAAATATAATTAACAATACTGTATTACATATTTCAAAACAGCTAAAAAAGAGGATTTTTGAATGTTCTCATCACAAAGAAATGTTAAATGTTTAAGGTGATGGATAAGTTAATTACCCTGATTTGATCATCATACAATGTACACATGTATTGAAACATCACACTATACCTCATAAATATGTACAATTTTTATGTGTTAATTAAAAATAAATCTTAAGAAAAACACATTTGACATTAAGAAAATAGAGCTGGGCGTGGTGGCTCACGCCTGTAATCCCAGCACTTTGGGAGGCCGAGGCGGGCGGATCACAAGG
>NW_016817120.1:25841-36037 GCF_001698545.2 Rhinopithecus bieti | reverse complement strand
CCTGTAATCACAGCACTTTGGGAGTCCAAGGCAGGCAGATCATGAGGTCAGGAGTTCGAGACCAGCCTGGCCAACATGGTGAAACCCCGTCTCTACTAAGTAAATATACACAAATTAGCTGGGTGTGGTGGTATACCCCTGAATCCTAGCTACTCAGGAAGTTGAGGCAGGAGAATTGCTTGAACCTGGGAGGCGGAGGCTGCAGTGAGTCAAGACTGTGCCACTGCACCCCAGTCTGGGAGACAGAGCAAGACTCCATTTCAAAAAAAAAAGAGACTCAAATCAAACTTCTAGAGATAAAAACTAAAATGTGAGATAATAAATAATGAAACTAAATCAAATAGACACAACAGACACTTTCCAAAAAGAAAAAAGAGTATAAAACAACAAAAGAGCTGTTTGAGTGAGCTGTGAGACAACTTCACATGGTCTAATATATACATGTAGTTGAAGTCCCAGAAGAAAATTGGGAGCAGAAAAGAATATTTAAATAAATAATGGCCCCCAAATGTCCAAATTTGATGAAAACCATAAATTCACAGATACAATAAAGTCAATAAAACCCAAGTACAAGAAAAATCAAGAACACCACATCAAGGCACACCAAAACCAAATCACTCAAAACCCAAGACACACAGAAAATATTAAAAGTAGCTAGAGAACAAAAGGACATGTTATATGTGAAACAAAGATAAGGATAACAACAGATTTCTTGTCAGAAAAAAAAAAAATTGAATGGGAAGACTGTGGAGCTATATATTCAATATACTGAAAAAAATGTCAACCAAGAATTTTATATTGTATGAACATATCTTTCAAAAACAATGGCAAATATTACAAGGTATAAAGAAGGTCATTTCACAACATAGAGGGGATAAGTAATCAAGAGAAGAAAATTATAAACGTTTATTCATGTAACAAAGCTTCAAAACACATGAAGCAAAAACCATTATAACTACAAAGAGAAATACACAAATCCATAATGATAGCTGAAATGAGAAAGTAGACATCAGTATAGATTACAGTGGTTACTAGCAGATATTAACCAGTTAGTAAGAAAATATTATAAGAAAAACTTCATGCCAATGTGTTTGACAGTGGACAAATCTTTTGAAGTAAAAAAAATGCCAATGCTCACTCAAGAAGAAACAACTAAATAGCCTTATACCTTTTTAAGAAATTGAATTTATAGTTAAATATTTCCAACAAAGAGAACTGTAGGTCCAGATGGCTTTACTGATTAATTCCAATAAACATTTAAAAATAAGAAATTCTAATTCTAAATAATTTTTTCAGAAATTTGAAGAGGAGGCAATGTTTCTCAACTCATTTAAGGCCAGTATTACACTGAAAGCAAAATCAGACAAAGATACTTACAATAGTACATTCATATCCCTCATGAACACAGATGTAAAAATTGTCAACAAAATTTTAGCAAATCAAATATAGCTATATACAGTCTATTACGATCACGTGGTACTCATCCTGGGAATAGAAGGTTGGCTTAGCATTTGAAAATAAAGGTAATTCAAATGTATATCAATGTAACAACAACAATAAAGAAAATCATGTGATTATCACAGCAGACATAGGAAAAGCCTTTGACAAAATCCAACATTCATCTCCAATACAAATTTTCATCAAACCAGAAACAAAATGGAACTGCCTCTATGTAATTAGAAGCATCCATGGAAAACCTACAGCTAACATCATCCTTAATGGTGAAAAATAAATGCTTATACTCAAGATCAGGAACAAAACAAGAATGTCCATTCCTTCCACTTCTACAACACTATACTGGAAGTTCTAGTCATTGAAAATTAAGAAAAAAGACATCCATATTAGAAATCAAGCACTAAAACGTCCTTATGTAAATATTATCATCTATGTAGAAAAACTGATGAAATCTAGAAAAAAGCTACTAGAATTCATAAGTGAGTTTAGCAAGCTTATAATATATAAGATCAATATAATAAAAATAATATTTCTGCATACTAGCAACAATAAATAGAAAATAAAATTTTAATGCCATTAATATGATTAAAAACAAAATATTTGGGGAAAATATATGATAAAAGATGTTTAAGACCTGTATATTTAAACATATAAAACATTGTTGACAGAAAGTAAAGACCTAATTGGAAAGATATACTGTGTTTATAGATAAGAAATGTCAATGCTGTTAAAATGTCAATTCTTCCCAAATTGATCTATAGCTCCATCATCATCTCATTCAAAATCCTAATGGACTTTTTTTCTGATAGAAATTGAGAAGCTGATTATAAAATTCATATGGCAAAGGACCGTAAATAGCAAAACAACAACAAAAAAACCTCAAAAAACTCTGAATAAGAAAAAAGCTGAAACACTCATGGTACCTGATTTCAAAATTTAATTATAAAGCAACATAATTAAGATAGTATGATAAAAGTGTAAAGATAGACAAGTAGATCAGTGAAACAGAATAAAAGTATAGAAACAGAACCATGGATATTTGGACAATTGATATAAATACAAATGCAATTTGGTGAAGAAAGGATATTATTTTCAAAAAGTGGTACTGGAACAACTGCATATTCATTCACATGTAAAAATGAACTTTGACCATATGTTGTACCATATACATATGTTAAATTAAAAAAGAACATTGATCTAAAAGATAAAACCTAAAATGATAGAACTTCTAAAAGAAAACACAGGGGAAAATACACATGCTCTCATTTATTAAGGGGTTACGGCCTTGAAAAATACAGACTATTGATTGTTAACCCTCATAATCACATAGCTGACTGGGAGCAACTACCTAGCATTGCCAGAGTATTTTACTGCACATTGCTAGCCCAGGAAAAGATAACAATTCAAAGTCCAAAGTAAAGTTTCTATTGAATGCATGTTGGTTTCGCTCTATCATAAGTCAAAAAATCATCAAACGCTCCTGAAGTTGGGAAACCTCTGTATTTGAAATCTTTGGTAAAGCAAAAGTTTATTAGCTCTAATATCAAAACATGACATACGAAAGAAAAGAATAATCTTTATCACATTAGAAAGGACTGTTCTTTGAAAGACACTTAAGAGAATTAAGAGACAATCCATAAAAAGAAAATAATTGCAAAGCATAGATCTGATAGAGAACTTGCATTTAAAATATTTTAGGAACACTCAAAACCCAGTGAAAAGGGAAAGGTAAAAGATAAATGGGCAAATAAACACATGAAAATGCTGAACATCTAGGGAAATGAGAATTAAAACTACTTTCAAATAGTATTACACACCTCTTAAAATAGCTAATTTTTTTTAAAGGACCATATCCAGTGTTGCCAAAGATGTGGAAGACTAAAATTTTCATATGCTAATAGTGAAAATGTAAAATAGTTCAGGTAATTTGTAAAACAATTGAGTGGTTTCTTAAAATGTTAAACACATGACTCAATCATTCTGCTCCTAGGTATTTATACAAAAAAATAAAAAGAAATACACACATAAAACCACTGGCACATATTCATAGCAGCTTTATTGGTAACAACACAAAACAAATGTCCATCAACAGGTGAATAGATGAACAATGATGTATCCATAAAAAGAAATACTATTCAGCAATAAAAAATAATTAACCATTGCTGTACTTCAACATAGATAAATCTCAAAATAATTATCATATATAAAAGAGATCAAAAGACTGCAGACTTACGATTTAATTTGTAAACATTTCAAAAAACATATAAACTTGTAGTGGCAGACAGCACAACTGTGTGTGCCAGAGAATGAGGGGCGTGGAAGATTATAAATTGAAGATATAGGGCAGAAGGAAAGGAATTACAAAACAGCATGAGGAAATGTTTATGGTAATAGATACGTTCATTATCTTGATTTTCATGGTGGTTTCATGGGTGTGTATATATGTCCTAACATTATATACTCTACATGCATTTCATTTGGTATCAATTCTACCCCACTATAGTTGCTTAAAAACAAAACAAAACAAAACAAAAAAAACTCAACAGTCTAGCATATAAGTTCTTGAGGGCTGGTAAGACGGCCGAATGGGAACAGCTCAAGTCTGCAGCTCCCAGCTAGATCAACAAAAAAGGTAGGTGATTTCTGCATTTCTAACTGAGGTACCCGTAGTTGATCTCATTGGGACTGATTAGAGAGTGGGTGCAGCCCACAGAGGGCGAGCTGAAGCAGGATGGGGCATCACCTCACTCAAGAAGGGCAAGCGGTCAGGGAACTCCCTCCCCTATCCAAGGGAAGCCGTGAGGGACTGAGCCACGAGAAACGAAGCATTTTGGCCCAGATACTACAGTTTTCCCACCGTCTTTGCAACCTATAGACCAGGAGATTCCCTTGGGTGCCTAAACCACCAGGGCCCTATGTTTCAGGCATAAAACTGGGCAGTCGTTTTTTGGCAGACACTGAGCTAGTTGCAGTTTGTTTTTTTTTTTTTCTTTTCTTTTCATACCTCAGTGGTGCCTGGAACGCCAGCGATACAGAACTATTCACTCCTCTGGAAAGGGGGCTGAAGCCAGGGAGCCAAGTGGTCTAGCTCAGCAGATCCAACCCCCACAGAACCCAGCAAGCTAAGATCCATTGGCTTGAAATTCTCGCTGCCAGCACAGCAGTCTGAAATCAAACTGGGACACTTGGTGGGGGAAGGGGCATCCACCATTATTGAGGCTTGAGTAGGCAGTTTTCCCCTGACCGTGTAAACAAAGCCACCAGGAAGTTCAAACTGGGCAGAGCCCACTGCAGCTTGGCAAAGCAGCTGTAGCCAAACTGCCTCTCTAGATTCCTCCTCTCTAAGCAGAGCATCTCTGAAAGAAAGGCAGCAGCCCCAGTCAGGGGCTTATAGATAAAACTCACATCTCCCTGGGACATAGCACCTAGGGGAAGGGGCAGCTGTGGGTGCAGCTTTAGCAGACTTAAACGCTCCTACCTGCCTGCTCCGAAGAGAGCGGCGGATCTCCTAGCACAGTGCTCGAGCTCTATTAAGGGACAGATTGCCTCCTCAAGTAGGTCCCTGACCCCCACGCCTCCAGACTGGGAGACACCTCTCAGCAGGGGTCAACAAACACCTCATACAAGAGAGCTCTGGCTGGCATTTGGCAGGTGCCCCTAACACCTCATAAAGGAGAGCTCTGGCGTCTGGCAGATGCCCCTCTGGGAGGAAGCTTCCAGAGGAAGGAACAAGCAGCAATATTTGCTGTTCTGCAGCCTCTGCTGGTGATACCCAGGCAAACAAGGTATGGAGTGGACCTCCAGCAAACTCCAGCAGACTTGGAGCAGAGGGGCCTGACTGTCAGAAGGAAAACTAACAAACAGAAAGGAATAGCATCAACATCAACAAATAGGACGTCCAGACAAAAACCCCATCTGAAGGTCACCGACATCAAAGGTCAAAGGTAGATAAATCCATGAAGCTGAGGAAAACCAGTGCAAAAGGCTGAAAATTCCAAAACCAGAATGCCTCTTCTCCAAAAGATCACAACTACTCGCCAGCAAGGGAGCAAAACTGGATGGAGAATGAGCCTGACAGATAGACAGAAGTAGGCTTCAAGAGGTGGGTAATAACAAACTCCTCTGAGCTAAAGGATCATGTTCCAACCCAATGCAAGGAACCTAAGAACCTTGAAAAATATTAGAGGAACTGCTAACTAGAATAACTAGTTTAGAGAAGAACATAAGTGACCTGAAGGAGCTGAAAAACACAGTGTGAGAACTTTGTGAAGCATACACAAGTATCAAGAGCTGAATTGATCAAGTGGAAGAAAGGATACCAGAGATCGAAGATCAACTTAATGAAATAAAGTGTGAAGACAAGTTTGGAGAAAAAAGAATGAAAAGTAACCAACAAAGCCTCCAAGAAATATGGGATTATGTGAAAAGCCCAAACCTACATTTGATTGGTATACCTGAAAGAGATGAAGAGAATGGAACCAAGATGGAAAACACTCTTCAGGATATTATCCAGGAGAAATTCCCCAACCTAACAAGACAGACCACCACTCAAGTTCAGGAAATACAGAGAACACCACAAAGATACTCCTTGAGAAGAGCAACCCCAAGACACATAATCGTCAGATTCACCAAGGTTGAAATGAAAGAAAAAATGTTAAGGGCAGCCACAGAGAAAGGTTGGGTTACCTAAGAAGGGAAGCACATCAGACTAACAGCAAATCTCTCTGTAGAAACCCTACAAGGCAGAAGAGAGTGGGGGGCCAATATTCAACATTCTTAAAGGAAAGAATTTTCAACCTAGAAATTTCATATTTAGCCAAACTAAGCTTCGTAAGTGAAGGAGAAATAAAATCCTTTACAGACAAACAAATGCTGAGAGATTTTGTCACCACCAGGCCTGCCTTACAAGAGCTCTTGAAGTAAGCACTAAATATGGAAAGAAAAACCCAGTAACTGCCACTGCAAATACATACCAAATTGTGAAGACCACCAACACTATGAAGAAACTGCATGAACTAATGGGCAAAAGTACCAGCTAGAATCATAATGACAGGATCAAATTCACACATAACAATGGGAATGCTTCCAGCTTTTGCCCATTCAGTATGATATTGGCTATGGTGTTCGTCATAAATAGCTTCTTGCTATTTTTTGAGATTATGTTCCAATCAATACCTCAGTTTATTCAGTTTTTAATTCATGAAGGGGTTGAATTTGCTTGAAGGTCTTTTTCTGACTATTGGGGGATAATCATGTGTTATTTTGCAATTGGTTCTTGTTATGTGATCGATTATGTTTATTTGATGGCATATGTTGAACCACTGTCATCCCCAGAGGTGGAAGCTGTCTGAATCGTGGGGATAAGCTTTTGATGTGCAGCTGACTTGTTTTGCCCAAAGGGATATTTATTAACAGCATTTTTGCATCGATGTTCATCTGATATTTGTTACAAGAACTTACAAGCGATGCCATTGGCTATGGGTCGTGAGGGTTTAGCATGAAGGTTTGAATTTTCTCGATGGTGTTTTTGGGAAAAGATTATAAACTATATAGACGCTAGACACACTATTAAACAGGAAAAGAGAGAAGAATCAAATTAGGGGACACAATAAAAAATGATAAGGTGGATATAACCATGATATCACAGAAATAACAAAAATAAGCCATCAGAGAATACTATAAAACACCTCATCGCAAATAAACTAGAAAATCTAGAAGAAGTAGAGAAATTCCTGGAAACATACACCCTCCCAAGACTAAACCAGGAAGAAGTCGAATGCCTGAATACCCAACACAACAAGTTTTAAAATTGACGCAGTATAGCCTACCAACCAAAAAATGTTCTAGGACAAGAAAATTCACAGCCAAGTACTACCAGAGACACAAGAGGAGCTGCTGCCAGTTCCTTATGGAAAACTGTTCAATATAGAAAAGAGGGACTCCTCCTTTTTAATCTATCTTTTTATGAGGCCAGCATCATCCGTTGATTAGGCAAACCTGGCAGAGAAACAACGTATCCCCTATCTAACAAAACATCTGACTTTGGACGATCCTGACAACAAACAAGCAACGAGAAAGGATCCTATTTATAAATGGTGTTAAAAAAGTTGGCTACCATATCAGAAAACTGAAACCTGGATCTCCTTCATCACACCTTGTACAAAAAATTTACTCAAAGATGGATTAAGGACTAACGTAAAACTTGAAAACCACAAACAACGCTAGAAGAAAACCTAGGCAATATCATCAGGACATAGGAGGGCAAAGATGCTTCATGACAAGAAACACGAAAAGCAATAGCAACAAAAAGCCAAACTTGGTAGAATGGATCTAATTTAAACTAAAGAGCTTTGCATAGCAAAGAAACTTCATCATAGTGAACAGGAAAACCTATTAGAATGGGAGAAAAATGTATTGCAATCTAGCCACTGACAATAGGGCTAATATCCAGAATCTACAAGGAACTTAAACAAATTTACAGGAAAAAACAACCCCATCAAAAAACGGGTGTAGGATATGAACAAACGCTTCCCAAAAGAAGACATTTATGTGACCAACAAACATATGAAAGAAAGCTCATTATCACTGGTCACTAGAGAAACGCAAATCAAAACCACAATGAGGTACCATCTCACACCAGTTAGAATGCCAATCATTAAAATGTCAGGAAACAAAAGATGCTGGATAAGATGTGGTGAAAGAGGAACGTTTCTACACTGTTGGTGGGGGTGTAAATTAGGTCAACCACTGCGGAAGACAGTGTGGCAATTCCTCAAGGATCTAGAACCAGAAATACCATTTGACCCAGCAATCCCACTACTGGGTATATACCCAAAGGATTATAAATCATTCTGCTATAAAGACACATGCACATGTATGTTTATTGCAGCCTTATTCACAAGAGCAACGACTTGGAACCAACCCAAATGCCCATCAATGATAGACTGGATAAAGAAAATGTGGCACATATACACTATGGAATACTATGCAGCCATAAAAAAGAATGAGTTCATGGCTTTTGCAGGGACATGGATGAAGCTGGAAACCATCACTCCCCACAAACTAATACAGGAAAGGAAATCCAAACACCACATGTTCTCACTCATAAGTATGAGAACACATGGACACAGGGAGGGAAACATCACTCACTGGGGCCGATTGGGGGTGGGGTACTAGGGGAGGGATAGCATTAGGAGAAATACTTAATGTAGATGATGGGCTGATGGGTGCAGGAAACTACTATAACATGTGTATAACTATGAAACAAATCTGCACGTTCTGCACATGTATACCAGAACTTACAGTGTAATAATAAAAAACGAATGAATTATAGGAGGTCCTCACACACACAAAAAAAAGAATAAGTGTAAGTTCCTACACTTCCACTCATCAAAAATATGTTTCAACATATATCACCTATACATACTAAAATTTAGTAAGGAGAAAAGTCATACTCTGCTCATCATTAAACCTTATCTGACTTTTTCCATGTATTTGCCTGAGTATTCTGAGGGATTCTTGAAAAGTATAGTTAGTGATAGAAGTGAGATAATAAATAAGAGTTTTATGAGATAGGCCTCTTCAAATATTAAAACGTACTTCTATGTCTTAAATTTTACTCCTGGAGGTGTCTATTGGTAATGAAAATTTGAAAAGTAACATTTGATTGTCTGTCAGAGTGCTTTTATACATTTTTAACAATATCACCTAACAGTTACTGAACACTTACTATGCATCACATATATAATCTATTTTTATACACATACACATTTATATACTACAGACAAGCTGTTTAATCTTTCTAACAACACTGAGGTAGGTAGTATACTATCTTCAGTTTACAGATGTGGAAACCGAGGTACAAAACTTAATCAACATTCCCAAGGTCACACAGCTTACATGGCTCATAAGTAACAGGGTCAGGCTATAAATCTAGGCAGTCCGACTCCTGAGTCATAGTCTTAATTGGTAAGCTATACCAGCGCTCATTCTTCCCCCATTAAATTCAAATATGATGCCTGAGCTTTATATAATTATTACTTTCTTTTTAAAGTAATAACTATCACACAGACACAGCAAGTGCTCAATGTTTGTAGCATTAAGACAGCATTCTTGGAAAATATAAAATCCCTGTTCCAGAAAAAAATCAATTTTCATGATGAAGTATAAAATGTTAAATTTTATTATATATCCACCAAATGCACTTAAAATAAATTAGGTACAGTTAATGCTAGGATGGCCACAAAATTTGTCATGTAAATAGTGAAAGGCATAAACCAGGACTCTCCCAGGCAAACTGTGATACACGGTCATTTTGTTTAAAAAAAAAAAAAAAAAAAAAAAAGGATATAATTACTCTTGGAGTAAAATTCAGCTAAGTTATATATGACTAAGTTACATTTACAGATGTTCTACAGGTACGTTAACTTACAAGATGGTCAATTTAGACTGGTCAAAAAAGACTGACTAACAAAAGCAAAGTAGATTATCCTGATGTGTAGCTCAAAATGTTAATGTAGTAAATGTCGCCCTGTCATATATACAAAACAAAATTTTATAATCACTGTTTCCTAAGATATTAACAGAATGCTGATTAGTTCAAAGATATTATTAAAGAATGTTGAAGTCATCAAATGACTTCATAGCAAAAGTATCAATATTTTGTTACTTTCTTTAATGGAGCCTAAAGTAGTTTTAAGAGTACAGAATATATTTCTTTTAACCTTCCTCAATATTATATA
>NW_016817120.1:11818-24144 GCF_001698545.2 Rhinopithecus bieti | reverse complement strand
CTCTGTTCACTCTGATGATAGTTTATTTTGTTGTGCAGAAGCTCTTAAGTTTAATTAGATCCCATTTGTCAATTGTTTGCTTTTGTTGCAATTGCTTTTGTCATTTTTGTCATTGAAATATTTGCCTGTTTCTATGTCCTGAATGGTATTGCCTAGAGTTTCTTCTAGGGTGTTTATAGTTTTGGGGTTAACATTCAAGTCTTTAATCCATCTAGAGTTAAATTTTGTATAAGGTGTAAGGAAAGGGTCCAGTTTCAATTTTCTGCATATGGCTAGCCAGTTCCCCAGCACCCTTTATTAAAGAAGGAATCGTTTCCCCATTGCTTGTTTTGTCAGTTTTGTCAAAGATCAGATGGTTGTAGATGTGGTCTTATTTCTGAGTTCTCTATTCTGTTCCATTGGTCTACGCGTCTGTTTTTGTACAAGTATCATGCTGTATTGGTTATTGGAGCCTTGTAGTATAGTTTGAAGTCAAGTAGTGTGATGCCTCCAGCTTTGTTCTTTTTGCTTAGGATTGTCTTAGATATTTGGGCTATTTTTTGGTTCCATATAAGTTTTAAAATGGTTTCTTCTAATTCTGTGAAGAACGTCAATGGTAGTTTAGTGGGAATACCCTTTAATCTACATATTGCTTTGGTCAGTATGGCCATATTCTTGATTTCGATTCTTCCTAACAATGAGCATGGAACGTTTTTCCACTCGTTTGTGTCCTAATTTCCATGAGCAGTGGTTTGTACTTCTCCTTGAAAAGGTCCTTCACTTCCCTTGTTAGCTGTATTCCTAGGTATTTTATTGTTTTTGTAGCAATTGTGAATGGGAGTTCATTCATTATTTGCTTCTCTGCTTGCCTCTTGTTGGGGTATAGAAATGCTAGCAATTTTTGCAGATTGATTTTGTATCCTGAGATTTGCTGAAGTTGCATCAGTTTAAGAAGCTTTTGGGCTGAGATGATGTGGTTTTCAAGACATAAGATCAAGTCATCTGCAAAGAAAGAAAATTTGACTTCTCTTTCTATTTGAATACCCTTTATTTTGTTCTCTTGCCTGACTGCCCTGGCCAGAACTTCCAATTATACGCTGAATAGGAGTGGTGAGAGAGGGCATCTTTGTCTTGTGCCTGTTTTCAAGGGGAATTCTTCCAGCTTTTGCCCATTCAGTATGCTATTGACTGTTGGTTTCTCATATTATTCTCTTAATATTTTGAGGCATGCTCCTTCAGTACCCAGTTTATTGAGCTTTTTTTTTTTTTTTTTAACATGAAGTGATGTTGAATTTTATCAAAGGCCTTTTCTGCATCTATTGAGATAATTGTGGTTTTGTCTTTAGTTCTGCTTATGTGATGAATCACAATTATTGATTTGCATATGTTGAACCAACCTTACATCCTGGGGATGAAACCAACTTGATTATGGTGGATAAGCTTTTTGATGTGCTGCTGAATTCAGTCTGCCAGTTTTACTGAGGATTTTGTGTTGATGTTCACCAGGGATCGTGAATTGGAGTTATTTGTTGTTGTTATATTGCTGTCAGGTTTGGTATCAGGATGAATCTAGCCTCATAAAATGACTTGAGGAGGAGTCCCTCCTTTTTGATTTTTTGGAATAGTTTCAGAAGGAATGGTACCAGCTCCTCTTTGTACCTCTGGTAGAATTCAGCTGTGAATCCATCCGGTCCTGGGCTTTTCTTGGTTGGTAGGCTATTACTGCCTCAATTTCAGAACTCATTATTGGTGTATTCAGGGATTCAATTTCTTCCTGGTTGTCACAGGAGGGTGCATGTTCCAGGAATTTATCCATTTTTCTAGATATACCAGTTTATGTGCACAGAGATGTTTATAGTATTCTCTGATGGTTGTTTTTATTTTTGTGGGATCACTGGTGATATCCCCTTTATCATTTCTGATTGTGTCTATTGTCTATTTGATTCTTCTCTCTTTTCTTCTGTCTAGCTAGTGGTCTATTTTATTAATTTTGTTTTTTTAAAAATCAGCCCCTGGTTTTGTTGACTTTTTGAGGGTTTGTGTTTCTATATCCTTCAGTTCAGCTCTGATTTTGGTTATTTCCTGTATTCTCATAGCTTTGTGTGTCTTTGCCCTTGGTTCTCTAGTTCTTTCTGATGTGATGTTAGCTGTTAATTTGAGATCTCTCTAGCTTTTTGATGTGGACATTTAGTGCTATAAATTTCCCTCAACACTGTTTTAGCTGAGTCTCAGAGATTCTGGTACATTGTCTCTTTGTTCTCATTAGTTTCAAAGAACTTCTTGATTTGTGTCTTAATTTCATTATTTATCCAGGAGTCATTCAGGAATAGTTTGTTCCATTTCCGTGTAGTTATGTGGTTTTGAGTAAATATCTTAATCTTGAGTTCTAATTTGATTGTGTTGTAGTCAGATGACTGTTATGATTTCAGTTTTTTTTTTTTTTTTTTTTTTCCTGCATTTGCTGAGGAGTGTTTTACTTCCATTTGTGTGATCAATTTTAAAGTAAATGCCACCTGACAATAAGAAGAATGCATGTTCTGTTGTGTTTTGGTGGAGAGTTCCAAAGATACCTATCAGGTCCTCTTGATATAGAGCTGAGTTCAAGTCCTGAAGGTTTTTGTTAATTGTCTGTCTTGATAATCTGTATAATATTGTCACAGGAGTTCTTAAGTCGCCCACTATTATTGTGTGGGAGTCTAAGTCTCTTTATAAGTCTCTAATAACTTGATGAATCTGGATGCTCCTGTATTGGGTGCATATATATTTAGGACAGTTAGCTCTCCTTGTTGACATGAACCCTTTAACATTACATAATGCCCTTCTTTGTCTTTTATCTTTGTTTTTTTTAAAGTGTATTTCGTCAGAAACTAGGATTGCGACCCCTGTTTTTTTCTGTTTTCTATTTGCTTAGTAAATTTTCCTCCATCCTTTTATTTTGAGTCTATGTGTGTCTCTGCAGGTAAGATGCGTCTCTTAAAGACTGCATACCAATGGGTCTTGACTGTTTATCCAGCTTGGCATTTTGTGTCTTTTAATGGAGGAATTTAGCTTATTTACATTTAAGGTTAATATTGTTATATGTGAATTTGATCTTGTCATTATGATGCTAGTTGGTTCTTTTGCATACTTGTTTATGTGGTTGTTTCATAGTGTAACTGGTCTGCGTACTTCAATGTGTTTTTATAGTGACTGGTACCAGTTTTTTTCTTTTCATATTTAGTGCTTCCTTCAGGAGCTCTTGCAAGGCAGGCCTGGTGGTGACGAATTTCCTTACCATTTACTCATCTGAAAGAGACCTTATTTCTCCTTCGCTTGTGAAGTTTATTTTGCTCAGGTATGAAATTCTGGGTTGGAAATTCTTTTAAGAATGTTAAATATTGGCCCCCAAGCTCTTTTGGCTTGTAGGGTTTCCACAGAGAGGTCAGTTGTTAAGTCTGATGAGTTTCCTTTTGTAGGTGACCTGGCCTTTTCTCTCTGGCTACCCTTAACATTTTTTCTTTCATTTCAACCTTGTAGAATCTGATGATTATGCGCCTTGCGGTTGATCTTCTGGTGGAATATCTTACCGGGGTTCTCTGGATTTCCTGAATTTGAATGTTGGTCTTTCTTGCTAGGTTGGAGAAGTTCTCCTGGATAACATCCTGAAGTGTGTTTTCCAACTTGGTTCCAATCTCCCCATGTCCTTCTGGTACCCCAATCAGTTGGAGACTTGGTCTTTTTACATAGTCCCATATTTCTCTGAAGTATTTTACATGTTTTCATTCTTTTTTTCTCTATTTTTCTTTGCCTGTCTTATTTCAGAAAGATAGTCTTCAAGCTCTGAGTTTTCTTTCCTCTGCTTAATCTATTCTGCTATTGATACTTGTGATTGCATTGTGAAGTTCTTGTGTTTTTCAGCTCCATGAGGTCACTTATGCTCCTCTTTAAACTGGCTATTCTAGTTATCAGCTCCTGTTACCAGCTATTGCGTTATCATGATTCATAGCTTCTTTGCATTTGGTTACAACATGCTCCTGTAGCTCAACAAGGCTTGTTATTACCCACCTTCTGAAGCCCACTTCTGTCAATTCAGCCATCTCAGTCATGAGGGGAAGAGGTCATCTGGCTTTTTGAGTTTTCAGCATTTTTGCATTGATTATTTCTCATCTTTGTGGGCTTATCTACCTTTCATCTTTGAGGTTGCTGACTTTTGAGTGAGGTTTTTGTGGTGTCTTCTTTTTTTTTTTTTTTTTGATGCTGTTGTTTTGTGTTGCTTTCTGTTTGTTGTTCTTTAAAAAGTCAAGCCACTTTTCCATAGAGCTGCTGCAGTTTGCTGGGGTACTGCTCCACACCCTAGCTTTCACTGATTTTCCCTTACCTGGAAATATCACTGGTGAAGGCTGTGAAATAGCAAAGATGACAATCTGCTCCTTACTCTGGGAGTTCTGTCCCATGGGGATACTGACTTGTTGCTGACCTGTATGCTCCTGTAGGAGGTGTCTGGATATCCCTGTTGGGAGGTCTCACTCAGTCAGGAGGGATGGGATCAGGATCTCACTTTAAGAAACAGTCTGGCTGCTTTTTGGTAGAGCAGGTGTGCTGCATCAGGGGAACCCTTCCTTGTCCTGACTGCTTGGCCTCCCCAGAGACAGCAGGCTGGAAAGACTGAGTCCAATGACCTGCAGAGATGTTGCCTACCCCTCCCCCTGGGGACCGATCTCAGGGAGAAATCAAGAGTTCTGTCCCAATAACCTTGGCTGGAGTGGCTGAAATTCCCATAGGGAGGCCCCACCCAGTGAAGAAGGATAGATCGGGGTCCCAGGAACAGAAGCAGTCTGGCTATGATCTGGCACAGCAGCTGTGCTGGGTTGTGGGGAACTCCTCCTCCTCTGGACTGCCTGGACTTCCCAAAGCAGGCAGGCTAGAATGGCTGTTGACTGAACTGCAGTAACTGGCGCCACCCCTCCCCCAAGGGGCTCCATCATAGGGAAACATCAAATTTCTTCCTCTATAACCCTGGCTGGAAGTGCTGAAGTCCTCCAGGGAGGACCTGCCCAGTGAGGAGAGATGGATTGGGGTTCCACTCAAAGAAGCAGTCTGGCCACAATCTGTCACAGCTGCTGTGCTGCTTCATCAGGGACTCCTCCTCATCTGGACTGCCTGGACTCACTGGAGCTGGCAGGTTAGAATGACTGACCCAGCCAAATCAAAGAGTTGGTAGCCACCCCTCCCCCCAGAACTCGGTCCATCTCAGGCCATTTCCAGCCTGTTGCAGCTGGTTGGCTAGAATTCCAAGTCAGTGGGTCTTAACTTGTGAGGTGCCATGGAAGTGGGGCCCACAGAATGATGCTGCCTGGCTCCCTGGATTCAATTACCTTTCTAGGATAGAAGTTTGGAAGGGTCTTCTGCCCTGCTAGAATTCCAGGAGCCAGAGTATGCAAAATTCTTGGGTCTTGGGTCTCTGTGTGTGCCTGAGCAGCTGCCCCACTGAGAATCCTCACAGCTCTGTATATCGAACCAAAGGCCCTGGTGGCATAGGCTCATGAGGGGATCTACTGATCCATGGGTTGCAAAGATCCATGGGAGAAGCATGGTTTTCTAGGTGGGGTCACACAATTGCTCACCACTTGCCTTGGCTGGGGGTGGGGGTTCCTTTGTCTCCGTGCCACTCTGAGGGTGTGTCATCACCCCACCCTGCTATTCTTTGTCCTCCATGGGTCGAGTTGTCTGCCTAATCAGTCTCGATACAAGAAACTATATATTTCAGCTGAAAGTGCTGAATTTACACACCATGTTCATTCCTCTCCATGAAAGCTGTGGACTGCACCTACTTCTAGTTGGCCATCTTGGCCCCTCTCAATGTACTCAGGTTTCTTATTTTTAATGTTCATTTTAAGTGGATAAAAGCCAGCAAAACTCCAAATACTTTGAACACACACGAATATAGGAGCATAGAAATTTTCCTATTCTCACAGTATTCAAATTTAATTCCAAGTTGAAGTTTGGAAAATACTGATTAATAATTAATCACTTCTATTTTCAATGTAATCATGTGTCCGAGGTAAAACTTATTTATTACTCATACTGTAAGCATGTTTATTTGGTCAAATGTGTAACAATTAATATATCCTCAGTATAAATGAATAACTTCCACACATACTTAAGCAACGCCTGCTTTGATCACAAATAATAATAAATAGTTATCTCTCAGAAAAAACAAGGGTAGATTTCTAATTATTGCATTTGCTAATGTACCTTCCTAGCTTGGTTTAGATAGTGTAGTCTTTCACTAGTATAATTTGGCATGAGGCATTTGAAAACTATGGTACTACTATAAGTTCTAGATGAACTTCAATGTATTATTTTAACTGGAAAACTGCTCTGTAGTACAGATCATGTAAAGGATAATGTATTAGTTCATTCTCACACTGCTATGAAGACAGACCCAAAACTGGGAAATGTATAAAGAGGTTTAATTGACTCACAGTTTTGCATGGCTGGGACAGCCTCAGGAAACTTACAATCAGGGCAGAAGGAGAAGACCAAGCAAGGTCCCTTCTTCCCAAGGCATCAGGAAGGGGAATGGATGCAGGGGGAACTACCAAACACTTACAAAACTATCAGATCTCATGATAACTCATTCACTATCACGAGAACATGGGAGAAACTGCCCCCATGATTCACTTACTTCCACCTGGTGTCTCCCTTGACACATGTGGATTATGGGGATTACAATTCAAGATGAGATTTTGAGTTTGGACACAGCCAAAATGTATCAGGTAATAAGGTTCTGTATACTTCATGTCCATTACTACAGAAACAAAGTGAGTCAACAATAATACCTTTCTTTTGAGTCTTCAATTGTTAAAGGGTTACAGACCTCTCATTCCTCCATTTAACCTGCATGAAAAAAGCTAATAAATACTTTTTTTCCTCTAGGAAGTTTTCCCTAATGTGAGTGGATTGAAAAGAGTACTAAACTGAAAATCAGTTCCAACTGTGCCACTCATTAATGTGTAAGTTAAATTCTATATGCCTTGGTTTATCTGCAAAATGATGAGGTGATGGACTACTTGCCTTCTAGCTCTATAAATCTATGACCTGTAAATACATGAAAAAATCATCTTCTATTAAAAGCAACTTCAAGCCAAAATGAAAAATAAGTATTTATGTAAAACCTCACTGCTTACTGCAAATTATAGTCACTCATAATAGGACAACGGCTGTATAAAATGTATCAAAAACACTTGCTGTGTAAATTAACAATGCAAGATATACCAGAAGAAATGATTAGCTTATGAAAGTGTATCCAATTGAGTACTCATTATGCTAGATGTGATAGAAAATGCAAAAATAAATATGTTATTTAAGGCTCCGTAAGTGTGAAGAACAAAAATGTACCCAAGTGAATATATGACCAGGCAGAATGTGGTAAATGCTGTTATAAAGTACATACCAAATAGTAATGGGAAAACAGTAGAGGAAAAGTAGAAGAAATAACAGATGCTGGTGAGGCTGTGGAGAAACGGAAATGCTTTTACACTGTTGATGGGAACATAAATTAGTTCAACCATTGTGGAAGATAGTGTGGTGATTCCTAAAGGATCTAGAACCATGAATACCATTTGACCCATCAATCCCATTACTGGGTATATACCCAAAGGAATACAAATTATTCTATTATAAAGATACATGCACGTGTATGTTCACTGCAGTACTATTAATAGCAAAGACATGGAATCAACCCATATGCCCATCAATGGTAGACTAAAGAAAATGAGGTAAATATACACCATGGAATACTAAGTAGCTATAAAAACAAACAAACAAACAAAAAAACTATCATCTCCATTGCAGGGACATGGATGGAGTTGGAAGCTATTATCCTCAGCAAACTAACGCAGGAACAGAAAACCAAATACTCCATGTTCTCACTCATAAGTGGGAGCTGAACAATGAGAACACACGGGCACAGGGAAGGAAACCACACAAACCAGGACCTGGGACTGTTGGAGGAGGGGCGGGAGGAGAGACAGCATCAGGATAAATAGCTAATGCATGCAGGGCTTATTACCTAGGTGATGGGTTGATAGGTGCAGCAAACCACCATGGCACACGTTTACCTATGTAACAAATCTGCACATCCTGCGCATGTATCCCAAAACTTAAAATTTATAAAAACATTATACTTTTCAAAAAAAGAATATTCAGGGAACCATGACCTCACCAAATAGACAAAATAGAGCATCAGGTGCTACATGAACAGGTGCTCAAAATCACTAATCATCTGGAAAATGGAAATCAAAACTGCAATGGGGGCTGGGCACGGTGACTCAAGGGTGTAATCCCAGCACTTTGGGAGGCTGAGGTGGGTGGATCACGAAGTCAGGAGATTAAGACCATCCTGGACAACATGGTGAAAGCTCATCTCTACTAAATATACAAAAATTAGCTGGGTGTGGCGGCACCTGCCTGTAATGCCATCTACTCGGGAGCCTGAGGTGGGAGAATTGCTTGAACCTGGGAGGCAGAGGTTGCAGTGAGCCAAGATTGCGCCACTGCACTGCAGCCTGGAGACAGAGTGAGACTCGGTCTCAAAAAACAAAAAAAAAAAAAAAAAAATGCAATGAGACATCACCTCACTCCAATCAAAGTGGCTACTATCAAAAAAATCAAAAGATAAGTGTTGACAAAGATGTGAAGAAATGGGAACCCTTACACACTGCTGGTGAGAATGCAAATTAGCACAGTCATTATGGAAAACAGTATAGCGGTTCCTCAAAAAATTCTACCATTATTATCCAGCAATTCCACTGCTGGATATATATTCAAAGGAAATGGAATCGGTATGTAGAAGAGCTATCTGTATGCTCATGTTCACTGCAGCATTATTCACAACAGCCAAGATATGGAATCAACCTAAGTGTCTATCAACACATGGACTGATAAAGAAAATATGGTGTGTATATACATAATGAAATATCGTTCAGCCATAAAAAAGAATGAAATCCTGTCACTTGTGGCAACATGGATTAACCTGGAGGACACTGTGTTAAGTGAAATAGCCAGGCACAGAAAGACAAATACCACATGATGTCACTTATATGGAGAATCTAAAACATTGTTCTCATAGAAATAGAGAGTAGAATAGTGGTTACCAGAGGATGGGGAGTGGTGGGTGAGGAGATGGTGAGAGATTGTTCAATGGGTAGAAGTTAATCTTTTAAAAGAGACAAACGAAGAGGCAATAAATAATTTATGTCTGATGGGCAGCAAATGTCACAGTTCTCACAACTAAAGGGCACTAGTTTAAGAGGTTATGGGAAACTGAACAACAGTTTACTTTCATGGCTAGTTTAAAACAAACGTAAGCAGTAGAACTGTTAAAATGTACATGAGATAGTTTCTTAAAAGGTTCTCATAGCTCCTAGAAAAGTTTCAAAGACAGAACTAAAGTCACCGGATCCATAAAAAGGGATTATCTAAGAGACCTTATGAGATATGTCAACAATATCCCTAATATCTTTTTCTATGAGAAGTTTTCCAGATTACCAGGCTAAAAGAGGACATAAGAATAAAACTAAGTTTTAATATGTATTATTACTTAAACACCAGACAGGCCTAAACTTAAAATTCATGGAACACAGAAAATTGAAAATTTGAGCACAATTGGCATGTAAGTCCCCATCTTTCAGCAGATTGCTTGCACTTTTTAAAATAGATCAGTTTTATCGTCTGCTAGATCCATAAAAAACAATGTAAACCGCAAAGCGATTCTGGTACATCCTTGCTAGTGAGATTCACCATAACGCTTAGTTCGCCTAATCCTTTGACCGTGTCAATTTTCCCAGTTATTTTTCTGTTTGGACCACTGGTCACAGAGTGGAGTGGAGGTTGGGGCGTTAGGAGAGAACAATGTGGCTTTTTGGATACTTGGTCTTGTTTATTGCCTTGCCCTTTCAGACACTCCCATCTACTTCCCTAACCCAAAGTTTGAGATTTAAAGCCTTAACCTATAGGGAACTCACCACAGCTTTTTGCTGCTTTCTGTTTGTTTGTTTGTTTGTGCATAGGCATAACTAGGTTAAGTAATGGAGATTGGCTATAGAAAGTGGTGAGGAGCTGAGGCTAAATCAAATTGTTGTAAACAGCACGATGAAAACTGCTCTGTTCTGTCCACACAAATTGAATCACCTGAATACTCGCGCTCGCTGAGGCAGGTCGCCTCACCTAGCCTGTGGAGAAGTCCTTCGGGAACTCAGACTCTCAGAAAGACATTTGCCGCTGTTAAGTCAGTTCATTACCTTTTTGGCAAGGCATAACTCCCTGTGGAACCGAAAGAAAGTGCAAAAAGAATAAAAAAAGAGTGATTATTTAAACAGGACCTTGCGAAAGTCGGAGAGCGGTACACGCAGCTGGTTACACCGTGTGAATCCTAGCACTTTGGAAAGCCGGAGGTTGGGCACGATCGAACGGAGGTCCAGGAGCGATCGGGGACCGATCCTGGCCAAAACACAGTGAAAAGGCCACAATCTCTATAAAAAAAAATACAAAAAATTAGCCGGGTAGGTCATGGTGGGTGACCTGTCGAGTCCCAACTCACTCGTGGAGGACCTGGGCAGGAGCAAATGGCCACGCCGGTGGCAATCTGGGAGGCAGAGCTTGTAGTGAGCCGAGGTGCACCACTGCATCTCCCAATCTGGGCGCCGCAGCAGCGAGACTGCCGCTCCTCAATAAGCCTATATAATAGCTAGTATACTCCTATATATACACCATATATATATCTACTTTACCGTAGTATAGTATGTATGTAAATATATATAAATATACATGTAAATATATGTGTATATAATAAATAGATAGATAGATAGATAGATAGATAGATAGATAGATAGATAGATAGATAGATAAAAGACCTTGCAAGTGCAGAACTTGTCCTACAAAGATTCTTGGAAATGTTAACGGAGATAACTGACATGGGTAACTATGGGCCAACCAGGAACTATCAACAGCCTGATCTCAGCAGATGTTTTTAAAAGGAACACAGGAGAATCATATGCATGGCTTTAAACATTAAAATTGATCCTTGGTAAAGTGTATTTTCTGAAGCATAAACTGGATGACTAGAAAATACATATTTAATGAATAATACTAGTAGTTCTAATCACATTACATGGGCAAATTTTGCAAATTACAAATAAACCAAATTGCATAGAAATGAATTTTGGAGTTACAAGGAACCAAAGAAAGATTACCACTCAGTTTTCCTGGCTTCTATTCAAGTGTTCCTTCTACTATACCACACGGCATACTTGTACTAAGGTTAAGATCCAAACAGAATCCCTTGTTTGTTTTTCTAATGTTTACAATTTAGTGACAAATCCCCAGTTTATTTATCCTGACAACGATCAGGATGCTGGAGTTACTTTGCAATGTATTCCACAAACTGGCTAGTGTTCTTGAGATAATTAGCACATATTAACTATAAGCAATTACTTTTGTCATAAAATGTGTTCTACTTCAAATTGTAGCTTAAAATCTTCCGGGACCTAAAAGCCACACGGTGACAAGCGATGAGTTTTCATTTAAAACTTAAAATTTAAAAATTACAAATGTAAGAAATTAGTTTTCAAGCCTGGATTGACTATTTTTTCCCCAAAATAAATAAGGCCAGTTATGCTGAACCTTCACGAACATGACAGCCACTGGCCATATGTGGCTATTAAGTACTTAAAATGTGGGTAGTCCATATTCACACAGCTATAAGTATAAAATATACAGTACATTTTGAAGACTCTGTATAAATATAGAATACCTAAATTTTTATATTGATTAGATGTTGAAGTAATAGTATTTTGGATATATTAGATTAAACAACATATATTATTAAATTTAATTTCACTTAAAAAATTTTAATGTGGCTACTAGAAATTTTTAAAGTATGTATTTGACTTGCATTATATTTCTTTTTTTTTATTTATTATACTTTAAGTTCTAGGGTACATGTGGATAACGTGCAGGTTTGTTACATATGTATACTTGTGCCATGTTGGTGTGCTGCACCCATCAACTCGTCAGCACCCATCAATTCATCATTTATATCATGTATAACTCCCAATGAAATCCCTCCCCCCTCCCCCCCGCAATGATAGGCCCCAGTGTGTGATGTTCCCCTTCCCGAGTCCAAGTGATCTCATTGTTCAGTTCCCACCTATGAGTGAGAACATGCGGTGTTTGGTTTTCTGTTCTTGTGACAGTTTGCTAAGAATGATGGTTTCCAGCTGCATCCATGTCCCTACAAAGGACGCAAACTCATCCTTTTTTATGGCTGCATAGTATTCCATGGTGTATATGTGCCACATTTTCTT